>NW_018127909.1:1300310-1306314 GCF_001952655.1 Monopterus albus | reverse complement strand
TCTTCCCTCTTCATTTCTCCACCTCCCACCATCTGTTTTTCCATCCATTCTATCTCTAACAGCCAATCATGTATACTAATCACAAATGTTGAGCTGCACAGTGTAATGTCCTTTTCTATATATTATACAGTGCACTGTGTGCAGTTATGTTGGATGTATATGTGTGTTTCCGTGTGTGTGTGTGGGGGGGGATGGGGGTCTCATGGGACTCAAAGTGGTCAACAATCAAAAATAACTACAGTCAAGGTGGCAGATAAGCCAAATGAACTACAAAATGGTGGATAACCAAATGGACCTATTGTCCCAAGGGCTCCACCATCTTGGTTATCGCCATTTTGCATATCCATCATTTTCTATATCTGCCATTGTGCATATATGCCATTTTATGGCTCATGTGGCTTCTGAGGCCACATAAAGCCCAAAGCAAGCAGAACAAAGACAGCTTGCAAAACCTATCCTTGTGTGAACAAAGCATAGCCCCTAGGCCAGCCTAAACACAGAAGAAAATCACTGCGAAACTCACTCAGCATGAATATATGCAATTGTGTAGCATCACAATAAACACAAGTACAGTAGATAACCAATTCTGCCCAAAATGCCAGCCTTACTGCAACCACATGTGCTTTGTGTATTTGTCCTTTTCTCGTTGAAGCTCAGCATCAGTCAGCTCGGTGTGAGCTGACTGATGCGAATATGCAGTTTCTTTTTGTCTGGTGAAATTGCCCAATTGTTGTTTGTTTAGTTCAGCTTCTCTGATATGTTGTAAAAAAACAGATCTGTTTCCCTTTTGGGGAAAAAAATGATCATCTTTTACTTCCTTTGGGAAACTGTGTCTTGCAGTAGAACTGTAACTGGTTAAAAACAGCTGATCACAGATGGAGGTGATTGTGTTTGCTCAGGCCGGGCTGCAGTGTGTATTCCTTTGTTTTGCCGTAAATGCATCATCTCTTTCCAACTGCAAAGAAGCAGCGTAGGAACTCGCAAGCTCCCTTTCTACGTATTGACAGCCATTTGAAGACTTTGTGACCACTTCACCCTTTCACCCTTACATCTTTGGTGTAAGATGAATAATGACACTTTATCCACTACTGAGAAAAAAGGCTGCGTGTCTGCAGTTGAGTACTTTGATATTTCCCAAAGTGTTAAAGACATAATATGATCTCAGTTTCACTGTGATCTAAGGCAATGGTCCAAGGTGTACGTGGTGTTATTGTACCTTTTGACAAAAGAGACCTTGATCAATAAGTGTGCGGTGCTTTTGTTTGTTAATCTCTGTGTGACTGCCCAGTGTTAAGAGAGCAGCGACATGATGGGTTTTGATCATGTCAGTTCTGTGTCTCGCTGATGCAGCAGTACCCAATCGCCACTGCAAATTGGACCCTATGGGGTCAGAGAAAAACACAGAGAAACAAGTGTAGAGAGAGGACAGAAAGCAAGAAAACAAATGAGGAAGAATGCTGCTAAAAACACCACCGAAAAAGATCAAAATCACCTGCATTTGACAGGGTTTAGGATTTTGGTTGTTAAAACAGAGGAAACTACCAGCTGTACAGGATGTAGTGATGATTCAGGAGCAGTAGTTTTAACCAGTGATTCTGATGAAATGCATTGATTAAAGAAGTTCTAGCTGTTAACCCTCCTTTTCGCTTTCTTTTCATAGATAATATTTGACACAACAACAAATGTACTTGTAGATGTTAATGCAGGGGAGATGAAAGAATCAGTGACACAGAGAAAGAAGAAATAACTATGGGCAGATGAATATGTGGTTTTACAGTACACACAGTATATACAGAAATACAGTAGAAAGCAAGGTTGAGTTGACATTTTCCATAGTGTTAAATCTGGAGACATTAGATAACTAACAGGTTTTCATTTTAAAGCAACATGGCTACTGGGTAGTTATTTAACAATCTATAACCCCAAGTCAGAAAAAGTTTCCAAATCCTTCCTATCTTTCTTTGAGGAACATTGTTTTTAAACATTTCAATAATTTTCTCACATGTATGTTGGCAAACTGGTGGTCCTCAGCCCATCTTTGCTCCTAAAGGGCTCAGCCTTTCCTGGATGCCAGTTTTGTACCAAATCATGATTGTATTTACCTGTTTCTAATGGAATCATTTCATTGTTTTACCTCAGTACTGGCCTTGAAATGCAGTTGTCCCAACTTTTTTTGGAACGTGTTTCAGCATCAGAATTGAAGTGAATATTTATTTTGAACGAAGAATAAAACTGAAGAGGTGTCACATCAAATAATGTGCTGCTGTGTTGTTTTCAATGTAATACAGGACACAGATGATTTACACATCACTATTTTCAGTTTTAATTTTGACTTTACATACTGTCCCAACTTTTTTCTCAACTGGGGTCGTAGTCTATTACTGGATGGTGAAAAATAATCCTTGTCTTATTTATTTATTTACTTGGTGGAATAAAGTTCTCTACAAAGGCCAAGATGTGGCATGGACAGAGTTATGTGTGCTGTGGAGTTCAGGCAATAAAGGAATGGGAATAAATCATCTAAAAGACTTTTCGCCCATGCTCTAGGTATGGACCAACAACCCTGATAACATAGTCTACCGCTGTCAGCGCACTGACCGACAGCTCTAACCTCCTCCATGACTGGGAGCAAATATGACATTTGCATGTAACCTCCCTTACAGTCAGTCAGATTCTGGCATGTCGTTTTGCAGCCTCAGGGAGGGCACAATAGAATGATCTAATATGACTTCTCTCCAAAGTTAATGTGCATATGTTTGCTCAAATATTGGTAGGGACATGTCCCTGCTGTCCATATGCAAAACTACACCCTTGCTAGAAAGTGTATCTGTGTAAAGCCCATGATCCTCTGTTTGGAAGACAAGAATCTACAGTATTTGTAGAGCATGTCTCTCTTATTCAAAATTCACAGCAAGTCAAATGAACAGCATGAGGGCATTTGAGCAACTGGATATATTTACTTATTTATTTTTATCAGACATTTTTTCCAGAACTATCACTCCACGTGCTCGTCTTTCAATAATAGACAAATGTAATATAGTGACTGCTCATGGTTTGTTTTGTGCTCTGAGCAAATTTTAAAAAGGAGTGTGTATATGTGTGTCAGTATTTCAGTAAAATGGGTTTTTAAGTTTAGCACTTCTAACACGAGGGACTCGATGACAAGTTTTGTTACAACCATAATTTATCAAAGCTGTATGTTTGTTGGACAAATAAAAAAGTGGAAATGCTGCTTTGCCTTTCAAGGTTGTAAACTATTTAAAAATGGTTGACCTCAAATTCCAAAAAAGTCCAGATTTCCACAATTGTTACATCAACACCTAAGATCACCAAACAGATAGCAAGTATTCCACCATGTCATTCCATCTCAGCCTTTTCCCAGAGCAGTTTAACTGCAGAGGGGTTTTGTTGTTTAAATTAGACAGACCAAAAAATAATCATGACATTTCTTTAAGCTGCGGCATATTCCAACTGATGGGGCCAAACAAATGTACTAAGACAAAAAAGGCAACATTTTCTCCATTACTTTAAATTTTTATCACAACTCTTTATTATTAACAGCTGTTCTGGTTGTATTGGACATAATTAGCTAAATCCAAATGAAACATTCTGCACCTCATACATAGAGGTAGTAGAGCTGCAGCACAGTGTTGCACATAGTTGAATTTGTTTTGCGTGGAACTACTCCAGGCCTGGAGTTAAGTGCAGGCATAAACAGCCAAAACAAACACGATGTGATGACTATGTAATGCATGTCCAATTTCACATAAACCCATTTGTAAGCTCATTTTCTTATGTGCCTGAAATACTGTAACATGCATGCAAACAAAAAAGAGAAATTTGTTATAGACTGTAACTTTATAAGACACTGGCTCACATTAGCTTAGTGGGACAAGCTGTGTTTGAGCTTCAGACAAACTTTGGAGTGAGTTTTTACACAGAACTAGACCCTTATTTGACCCTTACTTTTTGCAGCTTAGAGGCATTCTGGGTGGATATCTTCAGGGTTGTGTACAGGGAAACATCAATACTGTTTTAACACCTACAAATCCTGAACTATTCCTTTAAACATTTACTGCATCTAATGTTTGATCATAGAAAAGGTCTCTAAAGAGTTGTGTCTTCTTTAGTACCATCTGTAAAGCCACACCACATGACCAAATCTTTCCCCATAATAACACAAACTTCCTGACCTCCCAGAAGGAGTTGGACAGGCTGTGATCTACATGGCCTGGAGCAGTTATTAACTGAATTAGGACACCAGCACTGGTTAAAAAGTCAAGGGATTAACTGTACTTAGACAGGTTTTCCAAAATATGTCACTGGTTCAAGTGACTGTTTCACAACACAGAGCATGCTGTTTGCACACTGCAGATAATGTTAATGCAACACACAGCTTAATTTATGAGAAGCAATAGAGTAGAAATTAGAATTCATTCCTTGTCTATCTGGACAAGGAATACACCTAAATTTTATACCTGTGCGAGGTGTTTCTCAGTTAGTCCAGACTTGGATTTTCCAGCTGTAATATGTGTGGGCACATAAAACAAAGGAAGCAAGTAGAAAATGTCTTTTCCCTTTTCAGGTTTAGGTGTTTTAGTTTCCAGTTAGAAATGGGAAGTACCAGTACATGTCTGATACATTAATATAAAATATGCAATATTCAATATAGCATTTATATGCGTAAATATAATATGTTTTCCACCAGGAAGGCATCCAGTTTGTTTGCACTGGCCTGAAGTCCACACAGCATTGGCTGCTTACCATTCAACACCCAAACATCTGTTTAGTTATTTATTTAACCTATATTTCACCAGAGATAAAACAGACAACAATAAGAACATTGTCCAGAAAATAAAAAGTTACAAAACAAAAATAGAGTAATTAAAACAAATTAAAGAGCAAGCAAAAGTAATAACAGGAGCAAGCAGTAAAGGGCTCGTTCATCAGTGCAGTTACAATAGACTTAAATTCTGACAATTTTACCAGGTTGAGTAGTTAAGTTTCTTTTGTAGAGTGTTCCGGGTGGCTGGGGCCAGAATACCTAAGGGCCTGTTTTCCCATCTCTGTCCTGACATTAGGGCCAGACAACAGATACAAATCATTAACTTGGTGAAATGTATTTAAAAATGTGAGAAGGGAGATTACCAAGTATGGCTTTGTAAATGAAATTATACCTGTGTGTCAAGCTGTTACATTTTCATAATGAGGTCAAGGTCAAGAGGTCAAAGTGTTTGTCATATGCACAATTAGGAAACGTGTTTCCCTGTACAATGAAATTCTTACTTTGCCGTCCACATGAATGCCACAAAATACAAATGAAACATAAAGCAGATAAATAAGTAACACAAAAATCTAAGGCACTTTAAGCAGCAAATGCAGCAATATAATAAAAAATATGAATATAATAAGAGAATGTATGCTGCATGGGAAAGGCATGTGCAGCAGTCAATGTGCAATTATGCATGTGCAAACTGAGAATGTAAACAGTACAGGTCAACAGTACATGACGTATTTCCTGGTAATAAACTCCATAAACTCCTCAGCGGAGTCTGATGGCAGAGGGGAAGAAAGAGTTTTTCAGTCTAGAGGTCCTGCATTTCACACTTCTGAGTCTCCGACCGGAGGGCAGGGGTATGTACAGTCCGTGCTGGGGGTGGGTGGGGTCCTTGAGGATGGAGGCAGCTTTCCTACGCACCCTGTGGTGGTAAATGCTCTGCAGAGAGGGCAGTGGAGTCCTGGTGATCTTCTCCACAGTCTTTACCACTCTCTGCAGGCGCTTGCGGTCCATAGCAGTAGTGCTGCCATACCAGACAATGATGCAGCTGTAGAAGTTGCTGAGGATCCTATGCGACATGGCAAGAACAAACCTAGGCAACATTCACAGTTTGTTGCAGATATACATGTTCCTAAGACCCTCCTTGAAACGCCACCTTATTGTGGTGGAGGGGTTTGAGTGCCCGGTCCTACTGATCCTAGGTATGTTGTCGGGGGCTATATGCCC
>NW_018127909.1:1284527-1297633 GCF_001952655.1 Monopterus albus | reverse complement strand
GCTATTATTTTGAACAATACTGTACCACAGCAAATAAGAAGCAGGGATTGTAACTATAATGTAGGTTGAATAGGCACATACAGTGCTGCGCTGAGGTTGGCTGTACCAGGTACATTTTCTGGCACTTGTTGGACTCAACCAGGCCTGCATGTTCTTTTATAAAGAATGCTCAAAGACAAATCTGTCCTTTAAGATATTTATTACAATATTCAAGAAAAGCAATACAGATCTCTGGGTTCCGTCTCTATCTGAAGCCCTATCCACACACAGAAGTATGGTGCACAGCTGCTTTTCAGGAAGCTGGAACCCCGAGTCTCCTCTCCACAGAGAATTTATAATACAGTCATGCAAATGACAGTAGATCTGACATCAGCCATGCTGTCCTTCATCGTCGTTCCTTGGTTGGTTTGTTGACCTCATTCTGACCCCTCATTTGGTGATCTTGTCGCCAGGCAGATTTTGATCTGTGAAATTCTGAGAATAACATCCTGACCTTCTGAACCAGACATTACACTCCTACATACCTCTTTTACAAACAGTTAGTTGTTGTCTGCAGATTTTAGAAGCAGCACCTCTAGCTCACTTCTCTTCTACTCTTGTGATCGGCAGTGTTGCTATGCGACCGTGGTCTAGTTCCTGTATGTGGTTTCCTGTCTATTTCTTACAGCGTTACACAGGTTCTGTTATTGTCAGCTCCAAGTCTCCTGCGCTCTTAAAGACAAGTGAAATGGTTAAGACAAAAGTAAATTATAAAGCATATGATACTAAAATAAACATGTAGATATATTTGCTAATGCAGATTATAATATCGATTATAGAGGGCCAAGCATTTCATATATTGTTGATAAATGTTGATAATATAAGGCCAAAACAATAAGACCTTACACCCACTCACATCCCTTGTTGCAGACAGGCCAGTCATCTCAGTCTGCATCTGCGCACTTCCTGTTGTTCTGAGTCTCTGCACTTTATCACAGCATTTCAAGTGCACAAGTCAAGTCATTACAAAGGTCAAGCAGATTAAACTATTATTTAAACAGTTTTGCAAATACATAACAGCACTATATTATTTTATCAAGAATTTCTTTCTACACACTTTAGGAGTTGTACCATCCTAATAATAAAGTTATTTTATCCTAACTCTATGTAAAGCCCTGTAGTTAGCTCAATAACAATGTGGCAGTGTTAATTTAATTATGGTAACATTCATTAATGTTAGCCAGTTGGTTTTCCACTGTAGGTTGAAAATTATATTCTCATAAACTGGTATTAACCATAATTTAGTTATAATATCATTAGATAACATAACAACCAACATCAAAATGTATATTAGCTATATAGGTCTGCAACGCAAAATGCACTACTCTCACAATAAGTCCTTCAAAACTGTGACACTGCAAAGTTTTTTGGATCAGAAATTGTGATATGCCAATGTCTTTCTAGTAGTGAAAGCAAAGTAAAATGGTTAAGCTTAGGCAGAGAAACTACAAGGTTAAAGTCAGGGAAAGACCCTAGGTTTAGTTAAAACACTCCCAAATGAAAAGTACAACTCAAATGAAAAGTATAAGATTGCACAACATTGGACACTAGACAAAATTTCTGATTGTCTGTGTGAAAGTCAGTTGTTTGTTGGATCCATCCATACACTCAAAGCCCCACCTTCCTAATGCTTTTAACTTTCTATAGTCCAAAACCATTTGTCTTCAAAGGGCACTCAATTTTAGCTCCCTGATCCACACTCCAGTCCACTTGGTGGCAGTCATACACCTGTTCATTCTTTGCCAACTGCCACAAAAGACCAAGAAGAACATGTTATTGCAACACAACTACATTTTATGCTGTGGACCAATGTAACTATTGTTCATTTTTATTGAGTTGAACATAAACGTAAAGTATATCATGATCATCAAAGGTAACTCTGCCAAAGTTTTTATTGGGTAGTGCTATTCTTGTGGTTTGGGCTATGATTGTAGCTACTGGCTCTTTTGAGTAGCAAGGCTGTGTTTTTACTGTGTAACATTTTTACATGACTGGCTGTGTTTAGTTGAAGCTGTTCCTGGACTTCTGTGGTATACTCATAAAAACACCTGTCATATCTGTTATAAGTTACATGTTCAAATCGTGGTGGGAGTGTTTGTTTTTTGTCATCTTACTGTTGTAAGACTAGCCAACCATTCACAGCCACAGCTACAGCTAATATGACCACAGAAACAGACACTGGCCACCACAACAATTACAACTACAGCCACAGAATGGCTACAGCCCCATCAAAGGGCTCGCCCAATTGCATTGTGGTCACAGCCTACAGTTGGCTACATTGGCTACAGACCAAACGGGATTTTTCTGTAAATAATTTTGGAAAAGGCCATCCAAACAATCAAAACTATTTTCACATTCCATTTGCTATTAGATACATCTCAATACATAGCAATCAAATCTATACCATGGCAGTTGGGATATTATGAGCACAACATTTATATTTGCACAACACCCAACAGCAAACAGAATACTTTAATGGCTAGAGCCAGGTGTTTGTGTAAGAAGTTACCAAAGACTGAGCCACAGTGAACAGAATGATTTTCGGTCAGTAGTTTCTTACAGTATATTTGGCTAGTGACCAGAAACACAGCTCCAAACTTGGTGTATAAATAGCCATGCTTATAGTCACCATAACAATTGATACACTGAAACAGAGGATTGTATAGTTATATTTTCAGTTTGTGCTGCTGTACAACTTTTTTTAATGCAGCTATAAAATTATAGGTTTATAGGTATCAATTTCCTTAAAATAGAGTAATAGAAATTTTCTTCTATGTATTTGTTAGATAAATGGTAAGTAAAGTGAGTTCTATCTAGTCGGCTTTATATTCTTGATTCTGACTGTATCTGCTGACCATGTGATAGAAACCACAGAAAAGAAAAACCACAGAGGTTTGACCTCTTGTTTCCTCTTCAGCTCCCTTTTCCCTGTTTTCCTTGCTATCTTCCTCTGGACTCCCTCACTCCCTGGTGGGCCCGCTGAGCTGTCACATAGTACTGGAGCGTGTCTTTAGCTCTGTTTCGTCATCCTGTCATCCTGTCTTCCACTCATTCACCTGTCCATCCAGCCATTCTTCCCCAAGCTCACACGTCTCTGGATCCTCTGTGGGATTTCTGGATGACCAAAGCGTAGAACCTTATCTCTGTGTGTGTGTGTGTGTGTGTGTGTGTGTGTGTGTCTGTGTGTCTGTGTGTTTGTATGTATTTGTGTGTGCGTGTTTTCAGACAACAAATTCCAGGTTGGGATTTACAGGTGAGCAGTCATGAAGCAGTTGCAGATGTTGTCAGGCGTGCACTGCCCCACAGTCTGTCTTTCTCTGTTTCTGATTCTTCTTCACTTACAGAGCAACTTGCACAGATGTTAACATGAATGGTTAGAGATGATCCTTGGCTCAAACGCTTTGACCAGCCTTTTCACAGTTTTTGTTTTTGTATGTGCACACTGTGTGTGTGTGTGTGTGTGTGTGTGTGTGTGATGAATGGGCCAGTGCCAAGCGATGTTCCCTCGGTGGCCTTGGATCAATCTGCTTATCTGTTAGCTGCCAGCACTGCCAGTGATTAACGACCAGCTCCACACACAGCACATCCTTATTCATTACCACATACGTCACACACATGCATGTGCACGTGCAGTCAAGCAAACACATACACACACACACACAAGACATCCTTTTTCATTATAGCAGACGTCCACACTGGGGACAGTCTGGAGTTGCAAGGCAGGGAGGCGAGAGAGAGACAGGGAGAGATGGATGGGTGCTGCATGAACACTGAACCACATGTGCATCTGCAACAACTCATTTCATTTCACAGTATTTCTCCTGCCCTTTCTATCAGTGACCATCTTTATAAATTTTTCATGTTTTTTATTTCTTTTTTATCTTTCAGCTTTCAGACCTCCTTACATTTTTTGAGCATACTGTAGGCCTTCCCACTGAGTTTTCCTCCCTCCAGGCCAGTGTCTGTGTGTTTGTGTGCACATGTACTCCACCTGTGATGCTGTCTCTCATCAGGCCGTTCAGAAAGAACAAGAGTCCCTTAGATGCACGGTGTAGAAGGGAAGAACCTGTACTGGCACCAACAGGGGTGGTCCTCTAACTCGACAAGATAGATGTGTCTTCTTAAAAATGTGTCACAAGACTGGAACAATCCAAGAGATGCACCTTTTTTCCTGATAAATATTCGCTTTCTTTATTTTAAGTTTCAACCAATTCCTATAAGGGAAAATCTGTATGGCTGAAAATACAGTACCACTGTGGGTAGTAAGAATAAACCAAAACAGCAAAGTTGTGGTTTAGACTGCAAGGTCCCTTGAATGATTGCTCTGTCTCAGTGACGTGTGGTGAAGTTGACAGCTGGTGAGGCACTGACTCTTTAAGAGTCAGATTTACAAATACAAATGAACCCAAAAGAGTATTTTATTCATCATTTGATTGACAACAGATGAGGCGTTATGTTTTATATCTCATATCAGCATTCTTCACACAAACATGTGATGCATATTTCATTTGAGGTTAAAATTTATTTCAACTGAGCTTATTTCAAACTAGAAATAATAAAAGTTTATGGTCTTACCTTTACTTGAACATGAAATCTATGCACTGATCCTTCTGGACAAAAATGTCTATGACTTTTTTGTAGAAGTCCTCCTTGGTGTCCTTCAGTTTTAAAAGTCTCTCTGACTCAGTGGAGATCATCGCCAGGGATGAAAATCGTCCTTGATCATGTATCATCACTGTATGTTTTGATTTATTTTTTTAATGCGGAGAATGACCTCTCTACAGAAGTTGTTGTCGCTGGTACTGTTAGCACTAACTGGAGTAACTTAGTTGCCTCAGGAACCATCTGGATGAGGTCATTCTGGGCCAAAAAGCTGAGAAGCTGTCCAGGAGACTTGCCTTCATTCCTCACTGTTTGTGAGCTATACAGATCTGCCTTTAGTCTCACAAAGTCAAAAAACCTTGTATATTTTGACAGGCTCTGCAGTTTTGTGTCATCAAAATGTTGTGACATTTCACTGAATTTCCTGCAATCCACTAATCTAAGGAATGCTAGCTCACCAAAATGATCAAAATCAGTGATCAAATTTGATCACTGATGTTATCAAGAATGTTAAAGAACACTTCTTTCATCTGTGACTGACTCTGTACGCCCTGTGTCTGTCAGGCCAAGTGCGTCACATTTCTGCTCAAATTGGTCATAAAAACTATCAAACTCCAGTCTTTTGTATTCTACAACCCGAAGTGTGCCGCGGATGCGTACGCACAACAACATTGGATATCCAACACTTTATTTTGTAGCACTCTAAAAAGTGCATCTGTTTCACAAAAAATGTCCTCATATGTCATAAGTAAGCCTGTTGATGCTTTTGACAGCTACCCATCCTATCCTGTTGCCATCATAAGAGTGTTATTATCCCAGTTGTCAGGATTTTCCACCATAATGTGGAAAGTACGCAGATCATTTTGGTACATGCTTATTGTCTGAACCAGCCTAGAGTTAGGCTCCATCTTGTGGGTGCTGCTCTGGGTAAACGTCGCTTCACCACCTCATCCATTAAGTGGGTGCACTTTGTAGACTCGCTAAAAAAACGCCCCTAGTCCCTCGACTGTTTTAAAAAAGACTCAACATGTAGGTATGTACTTTGCTGAATGCATTAGTACAAGGTTCAATTTGTGCACGTAACAGTGGGTGAACATGGCCTCGGGTACCTTTTCTTTAATTTTAGCCTGCACCCCGTTAAGGTCTGATGCCATTACAGAAGCCCCATCATACGTCTGAGCTACAAGCACAGGTGTATTTCTCCAGCACACTCATAACATACTCGGCTAAAGCGGGGGCTCTTCTGTCTGCACTCACATCATCAAAACCCAAAAGGCCTCCTTCACTTCACAAGCCGCTTCAGTTTTGGCTACATAGTGCAAAATGACAGCGATCTGAGCTTTGTTTGTGACATCGGTTGTCTCGTCTACTTCTACTACAACAAATGAGGCTGCGTTAATCTAATTTTTAATATTATTTCTGATGAAATCCCCGATTGCTTCAATTAGATCGTTTTGTATTCTATTTGACAAGCCAGAAAAAAGTGGATGTCTCTAAATGTCTAGCTGGCTTTTTGTCTTTCTCAGCAAAAGCATACAATAGTTCAATAGATTGTTGTGATTGTCTTTTTTGATCTCATTTTTAGGAAGAGGCTCTCTGGTTTTATCATTCTGAAATAATTACAGACTATTTGGAGTTATGAGGGGTACAAAGTTAATCTAGAGGTACCCAATATTGAACATTAAATGACTGGAAAACAAGCATGCCATGGCAACTTTAATGGCAGCACATAATTAGTCCCTCAACTGACTTAAGATTGCTGTACATTGCTGATTTACAATATTTGAACATTCACATTATCTTGAGAGCCCACCCAGGCCTCTAGATGACGTGGGCCTGGCTGAAACCACACCCCTTGCACCCCCTGATTCTTTGGCAATCTTGCACTTCCACCAACCCCAGAAGAAGAATGTGAGTTCAAACAGGGGGGGCAGAGCCATGTCAAACAATCCAGACAGAGCAGTGACTTGTCACTGCGTGGTCCACTTTCAACACAACACTGGTAGCAGGAGGTGTGCGCATTCATGAACTATCCTATGAACTATTGTAATTTAATTACAACAAATATCTGCAGAGTTGGCAGAGCATGTCGGAGCAGGGAGAGGGAGTGCTGGGTAGAGGAGAGTGGACTGATATGGAGTTTCATGCAGTGCTATAGTTTTAAGCTTCAGAAAAATGCTTAGTGTGTTGAACCAAAATGCTACAGACATACAAATAAAGAGTGTTGCTCTAATAGGCATGAGAAGCAAAGTTTGGAATACAAAGCTTCAGAATGCTGAAAAAACTTCAAGAGGCTTCATCAGTTCTGCCTGACGGTTGAGTCGGAGATATTTATCCCCCTCAGTGGTGTTTCAGTCCTTTGATGGCCAACAATGTCCCCTAACAACTGAGTCGTTATAGCCCAGTATCGGTGAGAGTTGTTACCTGTCTTTGAATCCTCCCCTGTCAACTGACGTCTATTGTCCTGGTCAGCATGTTTGGGCAGAGATCTCAAAACAGGATTGTAGATGGATGACAAGTTGTGTCTTAGTCCACCACCCCTATTTAGTGAGGGGTGTTCTATTTTTACAAAAATAGCTTCCTTGACTCCTCTGTTGCATCCAGTTCTTTTTACCATGCTAACTCTGAGAGACAAAGCAGTCCAAGTAACTTCAAAACAGTGCTGATTTATTCAATGAACACAGGTAAAAATTAACATTACACGCTCAGGTATCTTGCACCTCCAACATGCACGCAGGCAGCTGAAAGATGAAAGACTCTGAACCACAACAGGCCTATACATTATATCACTTCGGGCTAACCCCACACTACAAGGAGAGACGCCAAGTCGTGGCGTCTCCCAGGGACAGCTTTGCAGCTGGCCAGAGCAGTAGCCAAAACATGAAGAAAATCAATGTGTGACTGTCTGTTGATTATGTGGTGTGTAGCTAAAAACATTCTATCACGACCTCTAGTGACATGTCATGACATTAAACATAAGAAAATATTATGGCTATGGCTACAGTTATACATGTCATAATAATAATATTAAACATCCTGTCTTCTAACAGTCATCAACTTTCTATCTAGTTATCCTTGACCATAAGCAACCTGCAGCAACTCATGAGAATGACTAAGCATTTTAACAGCCATGAGCTAGACACCCTGTCTACTCTAAACATTCCTAATACAACAAGTACCTAACCAATATCTATCTGACTAAAAATACCTGGTGTTAGCCTGAAGTGATATAATGTATAGGCCTGTTGTGGTTCAGGGTCTTTCATCTTTCAGCTACCTGCGTGCATGTTGGAGGGGCAAGATACTTGAGCGTGTAATGTTAATTTTTACCTGTGTTCATTGAATAAATCAGCACTGTTTTGAAGTTACTTGGACTGCTTCGTCTCTCAGAGTTAGCATGGTAAAAAGTACCGGGTACAACACTAAAAAAAAAATAGAAACGTGACACCCTGGCTAGTAGCACCGTGGTCCTTTCTTCCTTTGTTAACACTGAGCCGTAGACTGGAATTTGACACATTTGAAAATTATAAAGCCAAACAATTTGATCAAAGCAAACTGTGCAGAGCTTTGCATAGTGTGAGGCCAGTGGAATGTTGTTCAAATAGGTGAGGGTAGTAATTTTATTTTAGCTGCTGATGAGTTGCAAGTTAAAGTGATGTAGCACCACAGTTTTGTGTGTGTTTACATTAGGCGTAATTATTGATGCAGTGGTGATGATATTAATTTTGCTTCTGCTGTTGACTGCTGAATCATGTCCATGGTAGTGTCAACACCCTTTTCGTTTACTTTTGGTTATTTTTCTTTGTGTGAATATTGTGCTATTTTCTGATAGAATATAGGAAGGCTATATCCAGGGAGTTACCATAGAGCAACACAATTTTGAGTGTGTTTAGCATTAGCATTTTATTATTAGGTTTTTCAATTGTAATCATCTTGCACTGCTACATCAATTTACTTTGGTTTTGAAATAGAATATAGGCTAATTACAACTACTCTGTATATTAGGGTAAAATTTTCTCTACCAAAATGTATTATGATGTTTTTTTTTCTTTTTTAAAATGTTTAATTTATCTTAAAAATGGTTTAAAACATTTCTGAGCCATGTTTGTTGAGTAAATGTTGCTATCATTTACTTGGATAATATTGGAAATGGCAGCTTTTCCAGTGCAGATGTTCCTGTGTCTGGAGCTCTGGAAACCCAAAGCTACTACTGTGCTGGCAACCAAACTCCAGATGCATTTGTCAGAATATGTAAACCTGGAATAGAACACTCAACAGATGCTGCTGCTGAGGAGAAAAACGTGAATTGGGTTGCTTTTTCTATGCCTACCTGTCTGCTGCTGTCCATCAGCCAATGGTCAAGTCCAAGCAAGCACAACAAGTGTGAGCCTCAAACAGAGAGCAACCTGCTACCACCACTCTGGTGTCTAATGCTGTTATAAAAATGCACAGGGGATATTTCAGTGTTCTGTAGCATAGATTTAACAGCACCTGAAGAAAGGTGGTAACACATAGAGCAGCCTGAACATCACATACACTTATGCTCATGTTTCCAATATATATTAGTTTGTAATGTTGCACTGTTTTTGAAAAAAGAAACATTTTTATAACATCTCCACTTACTACTGGATCAGTAATACCACTCTGGCAGAGGCAGTCCTAAGTGATGGCTATGTAAATTCCAAATCTCACTGTTTCCTTAAATCTCAAGATGAAATGTGAGCATGATTAAAATAAAACAAAACAGACTGCAGAAGTGCAGCCTTTAACAACACTGTTCATTTTCCTTGTGGGTAGCAGAGTCAACCAGGCATCATTTTCTTTTTACATATTTTATTTAAAAGATCAAGTTTTACCTGTAAATCTACAGTTTTAAAGCTGCTTTTTGGCTACTTGAAGGTAACTGCACAACTGAAACACCACACTGACATATTATCACCTTATAAAGCTGATATGATTAACGCTTGCCTATTTTACACAGACAGAGGAACATTAGCCTTCATTTAGAGTCGGCCACAACCACACAACCTCTGTTTTCTTCTTTGTATATGCCTGGAGAAATATTTGCTATTTTAGCTGCTAAATGCTTCAGTATGGTTGCAAATACTGTCTGCTGTTTGGTTGTTAAATACAATGGACTTATTAGAGCTTTGATGCTGAAAGCATATCCCTGGAAAAAGAGTTGATGAGAGTGGTGAAAGTGAGCCAAATTGCTATAGCTGTGGGCCATAAAACAAAACAATAAAATAAAATAAAAAAATAAATAAATAATAACCTGAAAAACATTAAGACAGAGCCAGAGTCAGGTGATAATTCTGTGTGGGTTTGTCACTATGGCTGACACATTACACAAAGTCACTTACTATTAATGTAAAAATATGGCGTGCACCTTTAAAAGTGCTGAAGTCATCATAGTTATTGTTAAAAGATTAAAGCAGACTGCACACCTTCTTTTTATGCAGCTGTCCTCACAATTATGCATGCACATACACACCAGAAGTTGTTGGTGAACCATATTTATAAACCACGATGGCAACACCAGCTAAATGGGCAATATTCTGTAAATTATGTGCTGGTGGAAAGAAGAAATGGTAGAAGAGGCACCCAATTAAAAGTGTTAGAGGCTAGCCAGTGAAAAAGAGAAATGGTAGACATAATAGATGGGGGGGGGAAGAGGGATTAAAGATCCCATCACCCACTTCCTTTCACTTTTTGTGGCAGGCTAATAAAGATGTTTATTCAAGTAAAAGTAAATAAATATGCAAACAGCCAAGCAGATGAACAAAGACAATGTCAACTGAATTCTTAGAAATGTCAGCTTCTCTCTCTTACCCTTTCTTCATTTCTGTTGCTCTGATCTTCTTGCTTCCCTTTTTTAATTCTTTTCACATGATGCACATGCATCTCTTGTCTATATCTGTATGTGAGAGAGAAAGATGGTGATAGAGAGACAGACGTGGAGACAGAGCCGTCCTGGCAGCTCGTTTTTGATCTCGTCTTTGGCGATAAGGCTCCACCGTCAAATGGTCTCAGCTGTGGCAGGTAGATGTCTCTGGCACTGTTACCGAGTGTCTGTGTGCATCTGAGACTGACAGTCATGGTACATGTCTATGTATCTCACAGAAATAGGTGTCATCTCGCTGTGACTGTGGCAAAGGGTTTAGGAACTAAAGTGACGCATGCGCTTAGATGTGTGTGTGCACTATATGGGGCTGTTTGCGTGCTGCTTTTTGTCACAGCATTAGAGTGCGTTGATGGAGATGTTTTTTGAGTTTATGGGATGTTTGTTTCTTACACCTTCACAATCTATTAATTTTCACAGTAGTGCAGTGAAAACTTCTTCAGGGGATGTAACTCTAATTCTTAATTAAATGTAGTTCATAAATTTTAGCTACAGTACATCCAAGGTCTTCATTATTGATTGCTATATATATGTTCCCTCTCACATTCCTCATACATTCAAGAGACACATTTTTCTTTGTAGGCTGTTTCTTAGAAAAATGCTCTCTTAATAATCTTGGCGTGGTGTGATCCTGAATGCCTTGTTATCCATGTATCAATTCTAACAAAAATATTTGCTTAGACTTGTCCTCTTCCCATGGCACAAGAGGTTTTCCTGGTTGTTAACCCTCTTTCAGAATGTGCAACATGTCTGCCAAAATGTATTTATTTATTTATGTTTGTTTGCTTGCCATAACAGCACAGAATGTTAGTTTGTTAGTGATTAATTGGTCGACCACTTTAGCCCAAAAAACAATCAAAAACATTTCATTTACTAGATTAATTGGCCAACCATGTACAGACATTTACAGCATGATTCACATGCAAGGTACTGTATCGTAGTATCTTTCATGATCTCCTGACTTTTCCTCTAACAAGATCTTTAGGTCAAATGTTACTGTAGTAGTTTAGTTTATAGAAAGCAGAGTAAAAAATAATGCCCATTAACAATTAGCATGTTGCTGTTGTGATGTTATAATGCTTGCTTTTAGCTAAAAGAACTGCTGTACGTGTAGTATGTCATATTGGAAATATGGTAATTATATCTTTCTTTCTGATAAATATATTTATATGAAATTCGAGATCCTAATTACGAGTAGAGACACACAAAGCTGCCATCAAAGAACTAGCAGCCATGAAGTCAAAAAAGTGGTGCATAGACTACAGCCAATGGCCAGCTAGCATGTACATTCTGTGCCTGCGTGACAGAAATAACTCCCCCTACCAGCAGGTGGTGAAATCTGTATTCACCATTCAGAAAGGGAAAGAATAAGAGCTAGACAGTGGAAATACTGTTAGGTCTCTGAGGCTGCGTCCGAAACCGCATACTGTGACAGTACCTACTGAAAGAGACGAAGTACCTACTTACTGACCATTAAAACAGTAGGTACTGTATAGTATGAAGCCTGGTAGTATGAATGAGATTCGGACGTACTACATCAGCCATGTTGATACATCACGTGACATACGTTTTCATAGCAGCGTCTTCTTCGTTGGATAACTCCTCTCCCGGGGCATCATGGGATAGTGAAGTGTCCATCGTATGCAAACTGCAAAATCCAGCCGGAAGCAGTAGGTCATCCGGGTACTTTTCGCCTACTGTTTTTGGAATACTACTCGCCTCGCCTACTGCTTTTCGCCTACTATACAGTATGGTAGTAGGCGGTTTCAGACGCAGCCTCGGTCTTTTTAAGTTGATGAAGTACCTACTTACTGACCGTTAAAACAGTAGGTACTGTATAGTATGAAGCCTGGTAGTATGAATGAGATTCGGACGTACTACATCCGCCATGTTGATACATCACGTGACATACGTTTTCATAGCACCATCGTCTTCGTTGGATAACTCCTCTCCCGGGGCATCATGGGATAGTGAAGTGTCCATCGTATGCACACTGCAAAATCCAACTGGAAGCAGTAGGTCATCCGGGTACTTTTCGCCTACTGTTTTTGGAATACTACGAATCCGGACATACTACTCGCCTTGCCTACTGCTTTTCACCTACTATACAGTATGGTAGTAGGCGGTTTCAGACGCAGCCTGACTCTCCAGATGGGCTGAGTAGCTGGGTGCATCTCTAGGCACAGCTGTGGCGCATTCCCTGATTATGCCAGGGAGTATTTAGTATGAGCTGAAGCTCCTCTCAGCGCCAGTCAGTTTGTTGTGCTCACAATGTGTAGACAGCCATGTAACTCTTTCAGAAGCTTTGTCCTCACAGTAACCTGCATTATTCTTGTGTCTGTTGCACTAACATGTTTGTTCCCTGTTGCTGAGTGAGAACTCCCCTGTCCAGTGTTCGCTCCACTCACCTGCCTGAGCCCCGACGCAGAATGAGAGCTCTACTGTCCTCAGCTCTCCCCAGCATAGCTTCACCAGCTAGACACCAGGCCAGCTCACTCTGCTCTCCCCAGTGGAGATTCGTCTCGCTCTGCTCCCCCAGAAGAGCATCTCCAGTCTGCCACTC
>NW_018127909.1:1284073-1284516 GCF_001952655.1 Monopterus albus | reverse complement strand
TGACCTACCTACACCATTCCCACACCTCCAGCTCTAGCCTCTGCCGCCATCCACTCGTCTTCCCAGCTGCGCCAGGCAGTCTATTCCCGGTGATGGTCTACCACCTCTTCTACTTCCAAAGACTGAGCCTCCTGTTAGAGACTTCTTTCCCGATAAGTCCCAGCACACTGCTAGAGCCACCAGGTTGTTTCTTCTACCAGTAACCAGTACACACCCCTTAAATTGTATCCACCTTCTCTTTCATTAAATAGTTTTTGAATTCCACCAGGTAATAAATTGTTCCTGGCTTTATACATAAACACTGCAGTCTTATATCCCACTAAATCGAAAAATTTTAACAATTTAGACTGTATGAAAGCTACATTGGTGTGATCCCTGTACCCCATCTTATGCACAATTCTTATCGCTCATTTTTGTAATATATACAATGGTTGAAGTGAGCT
>NW_018127909.1:1264789-1280978 GCF_001952655.1 Monopterus albus | reverse complement strand
TCCAGATTCAATCCCTCAAAAACCATTAACCTCAGTAGCAAATCACTTGCCTCATTGCGTACGTGGGTCATACTTGTTGGTTCCTGCTAATTGTTAGTTCCAATGCTCATCTGCCCTCGCAGATATCAATATACCTGCGTGTTTCTTCATACAGCTGAGCGTCCAGCGACCCCTTCATACTCTCCTTGTCTCGGCCTACTGGTCCTCGGCGTGCTGGTCATAGGTCCTGGATTCTGGTTCCGAGGTCGGGTCACTAGTCGGTCATACCGCAGGAACGCGATGTCTCCCCTCGCCCTGGCCTCCCTTAACATCGGTATCAACTCCCTTCTTCTCTTCCTCACAGACTCGGTGTAATCTTCATTTATATAAATATTAGATCCTTTAAGCTTCTTTGCTTGTTGCAGTATGTGTGCCTTATCTTTCTCTTTCATCAACTTTACCATCACCGCCCTCGGTCCCCGATCAGAAGGTTTCCCGACTCTGTGAGCCCGCTCCATCTCAATTTCTTGATGAATTTGCAGTTTCTTCTTTAATATTTCCTTCACCTTACATTCTGCTTCCGTCCAGCTTTCTCCAGCTGACTCCTTGATTCCCTCGAAGATCAGGTTTTTTCGCTTGGACTGTACTTCCAAATGCTCCATTTTATCCGTTATGGCTATTAGACTCTCACAAGTTTTGTAGACATCATCCCTTGTTTCCTTGGTTTGTATTTTCTGTTCACCCATGGCTGCTTTAATCACATCCACATCTCGCTGGGTAAACTGCAGACTCGTTTTTATCTCCTGTATTTCTCTGGTCATGTTGTCGAGTCTCTTGTTATTTGTCTCCATAAGTAGTTGCACAAAACCTTTGAAGTTGTCTTGTTGTTGGCTCAACAGTGCGGTGTACATCTGCTTCTGCTGACTCAACATCTCTGTTACTTGCGCGGCTGAAATATAATCCTCTTCTGCTTCAACATCCTCGTTCGCTTCTGATTTATTAGCTCTTTTCCCTCTTAGAGGCATTTTAATAGTTGTAGAATTTGTTCAAAGACTTGAAAATGTAGAAGATGTGAAAAATCGTAGAACAAACAAGAGGAGCAGTAAAGACATCTGCTCTCGCTTGCAACCCGGAAGTTCATTCACATTGAGAAACCATACTAATTGGGTGGAATCATGGATACTACAGTGACAGGCTCAGACCATGACTGAGCCACAAAAACAGACTTTACTGAGAAAAACTGGGGTGCAGCCACAAGTCAGACAACTCTGACCGTTCATATTATTAATTTAATTACAATTACTGTAAATTGTGCTATTTCATTTAGTCTATTGGTGTTGCCTTTCATTCGATTTTGTACTTCTGTGTGTTCAATCAATATTTTAAAAACACCAAAAAATCTGCTGGATAGAATAAATTTTTTTCTGGGAGCCCTAAATCAGTTCTAGGAATCTCCCAGCCATTCCCTGAGGGCTGACAGCCCTACATGCTGATATTTGCGATTTTTCCAACAAAATTTATTTTGTGTGTAAACACATCTTTTTCTGCTCAAATTTAACTTGTTTCTGTCTGCTTGGACTTGAAAATCCAACACAGCCAAGTCCTCCTTAACACAGGCAGGACTCAAGGGTCTTTTAGCATTAGCAAGCCTGATAGGATTTGACAAACAACCTTGAATATGAACAGAAGTTGTTCCTCAGCACCAGTGATAGTAACTGATAACTGATGTATTCAGAGCTCAAAATATTTAAGACTGTCAAACAGTAAGTTTAACCTTGATAAACAGCAGGGCTACTGCCACTCTCCCTGGGGCATACACAGCCACTACAACACAGTGACTCTCTCAAAGGGCCATAAACATGCTTGTGGTGACTGTTAGAGCTCCACCAGACTTTCAGTCTTTTCCGCAGAGACAAGTAAAGCCTGACAGCAGCTTCTGATCACTGTCAGCTCTGACTCTGTCCACGCTGCACTGAGTGGTGACCAGTCTGCCTGTTGCCTGACCCTTTGCATCTCACACACTAGGGCCACGCCTCCGACTCAGTGCTTCCTCAATCCTCTATTGCATTTTTATAGATATGCAGGAAAAAAAGGCTTCTAGCAGAATGTGCTGTAGACTCTTCTTGTTATTCAGACTAGAGGTCTGTGATGTAAATATTATTTGTGCCTTTTTTCACATATGACAGGACAGTTATGGAAGGAGCCATAAAACTAGTTGGCAAGAGGGAGTGTGAGGGACTGCTGAGAGTACAGTAGCAGGGAGCAGAAAAGTAATGATATGAAGGTAGAAGAGTGTCATAAAGTCCTGATTAATTATAAACAATTTCAGGTAACCATTGACTATTAATAATGGAACTTGAAATGTGGATGCAGAGACTCAGGACCACAACTCTAATCGCATCCTTTTCCTGCCTGCTTTCTATAAATACTTATGCAGCACATCAGCCTCTTTTGTTTTTCATAACCCTCCCTCCCTTCTACCTCCCTGTCTTTCTCCTTGTCCTCTCTTCCTTCTTTATTTCTCCTTCTTTCTGTGTCTTTCTCCTTCCTCTTGTCTTCACACTTGCACACAGGGGATCTGCCATACCTGAGTGCAGTGTGGATCCCTCAGAAGCTTCCCCAAACTGCTGGTTATCAACCGAGCATCCATCCATGTCGTCCTCATCCATCCTGCAGCACCTCGCATCTCCTCTCAAATCCTGCTCTCCATCCTCATTGAGGTGTGGTCCTAGTTAGTGAACTCACCTGAAGTGGAAGCTTTTGACACAGCTTCTTCTCAAGAAAAAGATATCTTGGATCTTTACTGTTGCCCCAGATTTCAGAAGCTTTTCATGTGTATGATCACTTTAGCATAAATAATTCAGAATGGAGCTGTTTAATATTTTATAGAACTTTTTAAAATCCCCTGAATTTTATTACTTCTGTTTATTCTTCTGTTTGACCATTGCCACACATTGTGCACCTGTTTCAACCAGCAAAGTTCGTCCAGATAACAGATGACACAAAATGTTGCTGTCCATGTTTAAAGGTATTATGTTCTATAGAAGAGCAGCTTTTTCAAACAACTTTTCTTCAGTCATCTCTAATTAAGGCTTCTCTCTAAAACTGCCACATGCCTCATGCCACGACTGTTGTAGTCCAGTTTGCTTTGGATAAAACATAGGCCAGACACCAACAATGCCTTGTGTCAGTGGGAATGAACACTTTCACACCATGAGTCTCTAGTGTGAATACTTTCACCCAGCGCTCTCTCTCTCTCTCTAGCTTGGCCCACCTCCACCATCACTAATACAGCTAACCTTTCTGCTATAACAGATCTTCACACAGACATACTGCAGCTATTAACCTCTGCAGTAGTGCCTCCTTCCAGGGCCTAATTGCTGCCAATATTATGCTACGGCTCAATGTAATAAAGATTCTACGTGCTGTGCCAAAAGGACAAATTGTTCGCTTGATTCACTTCCTTCGCTCATTTGGTCACTGTTTGATAGAAAGTTATGTGATCTGAAACATATTGAACATGACAGTAATATTCTTGGATATGAGCTTCCTGATTAACCGTTTCAGAGGAGGGAGAAGTAATAAGCCAGTTTCTTTTAGAGGTTCCTAGGGCCAGATATAAATGCTGGGATGACTGTGCTTTTACTGTTGCAGCCCCTAAATTGTGGAATAGTCTACCTTTTAATGTTAGGTCAGCTACAGACCTTTTAAATCATTGCTTAAAACATATTTATTTGCCTTGGCTTTTAATACACAGTAGGGCCTGATGCTTTCCTTTTAAGTTTAATTTACTGAATGTTTGTCATCTGTGTGTCTGTGCACTGATCTTATTAATTCTATTTTAGTTATTTATTGTGATTTTACTCTGCTATGTAAAATACTTTGGTCAACTGTGTCAAGTAATGAACCACCCTCTGTCTTTTCTATTACTTGGTTTTTTATTAACAAACAACACACGAACAGTAACGAAGCTCTCCTCCCCCTCGCTGACGTCTACTCCCAAAGATTCTCAATGGTACATGACATCCCTCTCTATTGCATACTTCCTTGACACCTCCCCCTTTTCACTCTAACTTAACTATAACACAGAACAACCCCCTTCTTCATACACCCCATAATGACCTGCTGTAAAACTCTAACTCAGCATATTATGACATCTCCTGCTGCATTATTGTCTATTCCATATAATAGTTCTCGTGCTCCGTGACGTCGGTTAAAGTAGAAGGCTTGTCTCTCTTTGTCGGCCTCATTCTTGAGCAGCACGAGGTTAGACTCAAGAGTGGGTAAAGTTGTTCGGATTCTCCTTCCCATCAAGAGTTCTGCTGGGCTCACTCCTGTTGCCGTTGCAGGCGTGGCTCTGAAACTCATGAGAGCCAGCAATAGGTCTTTTTGTTGCAATATTCTCTTCGCCGTCTGCACCGCCCTCTCCACATGTCCGTTTCCGGATGGGTGATGCAGGCTGGATGTGATGTGTTCAAAGCCAAACTCCTCACTGAATGCTTTGAAAGTTTCACAAGCAAACTGTGGTCCATTATCACTATGAATGGTGTCGGGAATACCGAATCTAGCAAAAACAGCTTTCAGCTTTTTTACTACTTGGTCCGCTGTTGTAACAGATAAATGTAGGATCTCTAAATATCTGGAAAAGTAGTCAGAAACAACAAGATAGTTTTTTCCTTTGTGTACGCACAAGTCCATCCCCAGCCTCTGCCAGGGTCTGTCTGGCAAGGGAGAGGGTTTCAGAGGCTCTCTTCTCTGTGTTCTCTTGTTTTCATGGCAGAATTCACCGTTCTCCACTCTTTTCTTTAGGTCTGCTGTAAGACCAGGCCACCGAAGTTTGAGCCCTTTTCCTGCACCTTGAGACGCCTTGATGTCCCTCGCGGATTTTATTTAAGACCTCTTCCCTCATAGTTTGAGGGATTATTATTCGGTTTCCTCTGATGATTAGGTCATTACTTACTGAAAGCTCGCCTCTGTGGTGGAAGTAGTCTAGGGTAGTAGTCTGTGCCTGTTTATTATGGCCTGACCAGCCGTTTCTTATTTGCTTCACTACTGCTTGGAGCTCTTTATAAGCAAGTGTGGCTCTCCTGATTTCATCCAGCTTACCTTTTGATACTGGCATATTTGTCATAATGGAGTCCACATAACATTCCACCTCGGCCTCAGTGCCGCTGTCTCTGGTGCTAGTTGTTGGACCCTTTGACAGTGTATCTGCCACCACGAATGTTTTGCCTGGTGCGTATTCTGCTTTCACATTGTACCTCATGAGCCTAAGGAGCAGTCACTGTGTCCAAGTCTTTGGAGTTGATTAGAGGGACCAAGGGTTTGTGGTCAGTTATCAGTTTGAATTGATCCATGCCACTCAGATACTGACGAAAATGCTCACATGCCCAGACTCTGGCTAAACATTCTTTTTCTATCTGTGTGTAACGTGTTTCAGCATCTGTGAGTGTTCTGGAGCAATAAGCGACGGGCTTCCATCCCTCCTCATGCTGCTGAAGAAGCACTCCAAAGCCGTAGCTGCTGGCATCGGCTGATACTGTTGTTGGCCTGTTTGGGTCATAATAGGCCAGTACAGGTGTACTCATCAGGGCTTGTTTCAGAGCCTGGAATGCTTTCTTTTGTGGGTCATCCCAGACCCATGCTGTGCTGGCTTTGAGAAGATCGTTCAGGGGTGCTGCGACAGTCGCCAGATGTGGAATATATCTCCCTACATAGTTAATCATGCCCAGCGCCCATTTTAGCTCTTTCATGTTGGTTGGGGCTAGCAGCTTTGCTATTGCTTTGACCTTATCTGGGTCTGGCTGTACGCCTCGGTTACCCACCAGTTGTCCCAGGAAGTGCAGCTGCCTTTGTCTGAAGCGACATTTGTCGTTGTTCAGCTTCAATCCTGCCCTCGCTGTTCTCTCCAACACTTTCTCCAGCCGCTTATCATGTTCTTGCCCGCTGGATTCATGGACTATTATGTCATCCATGTACACCTCCACCCCTTCCAAGTCTGCCAGCAACTCATGCATTTTTCTTTGGAATATTTCTGGTGCAATGCTGATGCCAAATGGCAGATGTTTAAAACAATACCTACCGAACGGAGTGATGAATGTTGTCAGCAGACTGCTTTCTCTATGCAGTGGGATTTGCCAGAAACCGCTGGATGCATCTAGGGATGAGAAGATTTCGGCCCCTGCTAGCTTTGCCAGGACCTCATCTGTCATTGGTAGAATGTATCGTTCTCTTTTTATTTGATCATTCACCTTTTTTATATCCACACATATATGCAGTTTTCGTTTTGAGTTAACCACAGGCACCAGTGGGCTGCACCAGTCTGTGGGCTGGGTTACTTTTTCAATCACACCTAAAGCCTCCATCCTAGTCAGTTCTTCCTTAAGTTTGAGTAGGAGGGGCAGTGGCACCCTTCGAGCTGTGGTCAGTGCGTATGGTTCCATGTTCTCTTTAAGGTGGATTTTGACGGGTTCCGTCTTCAGTGTGCCATGTTTCCCAAATGCTCCGCTGACCTGCTCCACTCTTCTCACTAACCCTAAGGCTATTGCTGCTTTTCTGCTGAGTAGGTTGTTGACCATGGGACCCTCTGACTACGTACACCTCCTCTACCTGGTGTTTTTCTTTGTAGTTAAAGGTCGTTGTGGAAAAACCAATACAATGGAGGTGTCCCGCTGGAGTAATGAGAGGGACTTCCGCTTTCTTTAAGTATTGTTTTTGCGTCAGTGCCATGTAAGTGTCATGGCCTATTACTGTAGCGTCCGCCCCTGTATCTATTTTAAACAGGGTGGGCTTTCTGCCTATTTCTAATGTCACTGTCCAGTTATGTGGGTCACTCTCAGAATTTATAGACCCCAGGTAGAATGTGTCATCCTCTTGGGGTTTCTCTCTGACCTCGTTTACACTTTTTGAGTGGCACCTTCGTTCCCAATGTCCCTTTTTATGGCATCTCCTGCATACAGAATCTTGTGCGGGGCATGCTGACATTAGCTTATGTTCGCTCTTCCTCATTTTGAGCATCTCATATCACTCTTTTTGGCTTGATGGCGCGGACTGTGTTTTGCCTCTTTTTCTCTCCTCTCATACCTTTCTGGTTTATGTGGTCTCTGCGATACTCTTCCAGGCTGCCATTTGCGGTGCCACACCTCCTGTACACAGCGTGAAGACTCCCCCTGCTGGTTAATCTGCTGCTCGACCTCCTCGGCTTGCCTGATCATGTGGACCGCTGTGTTTAATGTCAGTTCTTTAGAGAGTTGCAGTTTTTTTGACAATTCTTTATCCCGTATGCCCACAACAAGTCTGTCCCTGATGTGCTCGCTTTTCTTCTCTCTGAACTCACACGTTTCAGCCAGTTCATAAAGTGCCCGGATGAAGTTCTCGACCTTTTCATTGGGTTTCTATACACGCTGATGAAACTGGGCCCTCTCATGTATGACATTCTTTCAGGGAATAAAATAATCATCAAACTGTTTCAAAACACGGAGTCAGCCGAGGGGAATGTAAATGACTTCATTACATTTTCCGCCTCGCTTCCCATCGCATAGACTAATGTGCTTACTTGGATTTCTCCATCCTCTTCCTTCAGCTTTGTTGCTGTGCGGTAACGCAGGAATCTCCACCGCCATGTTGGCCATTCTCCGGGCTTGTTGAAGCTGAAGTTTTCCGGTGGCTTGAAACTTGACATTTTTTCTCTTATTCTTCTCTCTTTTTATTTACTGTCGTTTGGGCATCGCCTCTTGTGATCCCACTTCTGACACCATGTCAAGTAATGAAGTACCCTCTGTCTTTTCTATTACTTGGTTTTTTGTTAACAAACAACACACGAACAGTAACGAAGCTCTCCTCCCCCTCGCTGACGTCTACTCCCAAAGATCCTCAATGGTACATGACATCCCTCTCTATTGCATACTTCCTTGACAAACTGGATATTGTTTTTATGTGCTATATAAATACATTTGATTTGATTTAATAAAACAGAAGGATGGGGGGAAAACAAAGGAAAGGGGCAGAGGTGTGCAATGTAAGTAAAACTAGGCTGTAATTGCTATATGATTACATAATTGAGATTGTGTGTAAAAAGCATTTTGCTTTCGTAGTCGGAATGAGTTTGAACTACTGTTGGGCAGTGTAATGTAAAACAGCACATCATATTTTTTCAGCTCATTCCTTACATGAGGCCATGTACATATGCATTGAGAGCTGCTGTACCAGAGTCAAATTCCTCTTGTGTCCAACACACCTGGCCAATAGAGCTGATTCTGGTTTAATATGTAAAAATAGCAAATATAAAGTACAGTATTTTCTTGTCTGGCAACAGCCTGTTACAGTAGAAGTAGAAAAGAAAATCTGAGGAAAAAAAAAGTCAAATAATTCAATACATTGTGTGTATATTTTTGAAAACATTACAAATCCACACATTACACATATATACAATATGCATTTGAAAACATATTGTTGTCAGTTGTTGCTGTTTACCTAAGGTGCAGTAAAGACCAGTGGAAAATAGAGGCTCATTCCACATACTAATTGTGAATGTGGGTTGTTAGCACACTAGCTGATCCTCCACTCCTCCACACTTAGGTCAGGAAAAAAATTGTGCAAGATGGTGCCCTTATGTGTGGAGAGAGACTGTCCTATAACCTAAAGGTTACTGTACAAATTTAATCACCACACAGCTGAGTGTCCTGCAGAGGGTTTACCATGACCTCAAACATAGTTTCAAACTTAGCGTAACTCTAAGCAACCCTATATCTTGAAAATTACATTTGTTTTGTATTGATGGATTTTGTGCCACATTCTCAGGAAAAACATAAATGCTGCATGGATTATGTTTCCTGGCAATGTAGAAAAATAATATTTATGCACTGCACACTGCTTATAGGGAGGTGGTCAGAGTTGATTGAGGGCTTATGAAAGGCCTCTATGAGACAGGCTCACATGTCTCGTGTGTTCTTTGGTCAGGTTAGAAAAACAATGTTCTTTCAGTTAAATTAAGTAAATACATGCTGTGTCACACTTGATGTTACTGGTGACTTTTTCGAGATGTTACCAGTGTTGACATTTTGTGCTATAGTGCTCCCACTGTTCACCTCTGTCAATCCAGTCAGTATATGGAGCAAATACAGTTAGACCCCAACTGTGTGTGTGGCGTGTAGGTTTGGTGACCTACTGGCAGATGTGAATGCTAAGACGGTCAGCTGGTGTGCTGATGCTCTGTTTGGAGAAACTAATACAGCACAGTGTTGAATTGGAAATTTCATGTCTTGTGAAAATATGATCTTCTTATAACCAAGTTAAGTCAAATATCAATTATAGCTGCTTTAATGATTCCAGGTTTTCCACAATTGGCAATGCAGGACAATATTCTGATGATCCTTATGGCATGTTCCCACATATGAATACAATATAGCTGGCAGTATCTGGCCTTTGGTGAATCTGTAGCTGTGAGGGGGTGTTGTGTTAACCACATAATTTACACACTTTGTTCCAAATGGACAGTTGTTTTCTGATAAAATCGCATACTATGTACTGCTGTATATACAGGCAATTAGTTTCCACACATGGTTCTTCTGTTCTATGTCCCTGTAACTCATTAAAGACACGTCATAGAGATCTAGGAGCTTGACACCCTGAGGAAAGTCTTTTTCTCCACTGTTTAAAATTCCTTCATATAGTGGAGCGGAGAAGTGAACAACTCTGCTTCAGTTTCTGCTGGATTGAAAATGATCATGATTGGCTCTCACCTGGCTGTAGCTTGCATTCGCCAAAGGATATCTGCATAAAGCTGAAAATTTCTGAACTGTCCTCTGTAGTGTTGCTGGGTGCTTTTTGAATCTGTTGTGCTCATTCACAATGAATGGCAGCTGTTGCTGGCCCAGCTGAGTCCAATTTATACCATTTTTGCATAAGACACAAATGCATGCCAACAGCAAAAGGATGACACACATTTCTCAGACATTTTGAAGAAATGTTTTATTCTGAGGAACTCAAAATATTCATAATTAATAAACTAACTTTGATTCTAGGCATTTAGAACTAAGTTGATTGTCGGCTTTGTTTCAGCTAAAGACAGCTTTATGCAAACTATCCCCAAACACACAGAATCTAGCTCTGCTTTTATTTTCAGACAGTTTATGTGTAAGATGTTATCACACCACCCTCTGCAAACAAGCCAGATGTGCACATCAAATGGCCTAGCCTAGTCTCCATGACTACAAGGGACAGACTTCTCCCTCTCCTTGTGACTTTTACTACACTAGAATAGACATCTTTGACCCAAGACCCAAGACAGTTCTTTTAATTTATCTGCAGACACTGGGGCCATCTCACCCTTATCTAGCCTTCCTATCTCCACAATGAAATGTAAAGAGACCAGCATAAAACTTGGTTTAATATTCACTCCCTCTCTTTTTGACAATGGAAATATTCTTAGATTTGAAAATGTGAAATTGCTTCAATCAAAAGTTGTGTAAAACATCTACAAGAAAGTTAGAAATGTTTTAGCAAAGTGATAAATTCATTCATTTCATTTGATTATTTTCCCTGTTGTAAACTCTGTAAATAAAATTATTTAGCTTATAACTGGCTTCATTATTTTTGATCTCTCTTATTTTCAGTAAATAGGTCAATGAACTGCAGAATTCCTGGCTTTCAGATTGAGACCGAATTCATAACGGAATCTCTGTGCCAAAGAACATGGTCTCTTTGGTCTGGTAGCCACTGTTTTTGACTTTTAGTTGATGAGAAGCCCTGAGGTTCAAAACACTTCTTATAACCTTTGTCAAGTGACAGGTGGGACTACTTTACTGACCATATTTTGAAAATACAGTTTAGAAAAGCTGCAAAGAGTCATGGAGAGTTACAATATTGTAAAGAGACACCATGTCTTGTCCTATTTTCAACTGATTTATTAAACAGTGTGTAAAGTCTTAGTTATGGCACCTTTAAACTAACAGATTTAAAAACATTAAAAATGGTCTGTATTGTAACATTAGCCAAATGACAAATGTGTCAATGAACGGTTTTTAACACACAGTGTTAAAAATGGAGCTAGTTTGACCTGTGTGGCAGCACTGCAACAGCATATATTCCCAAATCACTCACAACCCCAAATTGTCCATGACTTAAATTTATACATTTCTTTCTCCCTGTAGTCAGTGTCACCTCCCATGTGCAAACAAACACAAATGCACATACTGTAATTGCCACCGATTAAAAAGGCAGGCTGCAAAATAAGACAAACAAAGCTGACAGGGTAAAGGTAGAGAGGGAGAGAGGAAATACGGCGGTAATAGGCAAGAGACATGATAGCCAAATTAGCTTCACAGAGAGTTCAGTTGTTAAGTGCTGTTTTAATGGGAGAGTAGGTGGAAGTGGAGAGGCACAGAGGCTGCATGCCTTGGCTAGCTCAGTCAACACAAAATGACTCTGCTCTCCCTTAGCAATTACCCAAAATGTATTTATTTCACCACTGCAGCCAAACATCACTGAAAACCTTTGCAACATCATTAAATCACGCTGAGAATCGGTCGAAAATGAATACAAATTACACCGGTTGTCATTAAAATGCATCATTAAATTACACTAATGGTTATCACAAGTTGCATCTTTAAAAATGGATTTGCACCTTGCCCTAAAAAAAACAGAAATTAATGGACATGCACAAGTGACACACACAAACATACACCTCTACATTCCTGGATCCACCGCTCCTTGGCAAATATAATGGTGAGAAATGTTACAGCAGTCTTGTTATGGGCTGAGGAGGGAATCTGTGTCCAGGTTAATATTGCAGTGTTTTGTTGTTGGTAGATCTGTTACAGTGACAGAGAGCTGACAATACAATTATTACCCCGGTGGGAGCTGACACTTGGTGATGACAGCACCGTGGTATGTGATGTCGATGAGGAGTAGAAAAAGTTTGCAGGGTTGTGTGTTTATATATGTGCGGGTACTTGTGAGTGTGCTTTTATGGTCAAGTTCATGAATAAACATTTCAGTATAAAGACTGTAAGATACGCAGCAATGGTGTGTCATAACCTGTTGGTGCAAAACAAAACATTCCTCTGAGGCTTCATGTGAGGACAATGTGTGTGTGTGTGTGTGTGTGTGTGTGTGTGTGTGTGTGTGCACTGGCACACACATTACTGCACAGCTGCATCTTTGTATGTGTATGTATGAGTGTGCACTCATGTGATTAATTGCACAGCAATAGCATCCAGTGTCATTCACATCTTTATCTCAAGGTTACAGAGTGATGAACCAAAGCAGATAAGCAGGCGGCACAAACAAACACTTTACAAATTACCAGGCACTTTGCTAGTGTTTACCCCACAAAAATCTGATTTGGAAGAAGTAACAGATATGAAATAGGAGGGTGTACATGCAGTTAAATGTCAAAAGTGAAAAGATAGAGTGCAGGAGAGACAGACAGAAGGAGAGAGACAAAGGGAGACCAAAACAGGAAAAAGCTGGGAGTGAAAATTCTCAATGCCTGCCTCTTTTCTCCCCTTTTCTGTCAGCATGAGCAACAGAGATCAGAGATGGAGAAATGTCACTTAGCAAGCATTAGTCTACCACTTTCATCTCCTCTCAGATCAGAGAGAAAGGGGGAGGGACTTTTAAAGGCCTCCGTTTGCATTTCAAATCATCCCATTGCTCATTTTTATCAACACTGAACATGTAAAACATGTTCCATCTCTACATCTAAAAATGATTCTGAGAAAACTGAGATTTTCCTGAATCTGAACTTTAAAATTGTCCAGTTAAATGGAGGCCACATTTCCCCTGATGGTTTTTAAAAGATGGAGAGATAGGATGTTGTGACTTTCCCTGCCATTTGAAAGGGTAGAGAGTAAAGCTGAAAGAAGTCTGACTATGGGAGGACCTGGGGTGAAGCAGTCTGTCACTGATTGGGCTGCCCAGTGTTGTCTGAGTCTCATACATATTACTAGTTTTAATGACTTGCAAGCAATTTCCATGTTCTGTTGTTGTAGAGAGCTCAGCTAATTTAGCTAATTAGCTAAGTACATAATCTAATTAGGTGACAATATTTGAGCGAGACAGTCAAAAGGTTGTCAAATGTGTTTTGCTAGTATAATTATTGCTAACTTCTTACTTTAGATGATAGCAGACTAGTTAATATAACTCTCAGTAGTGGAAGAAGTACTCAGATCCTTTGCTTAAGTAAAGGTAGTAATAGAACAGTGTAAAAATACTCAGTTCCAAGTAAAAGTCTTGCATTCAAAATGTTACTTAAGTGAAAGTACAAAGGTATTAGCATTGAAACATACTTAAAGTACTAAAAGAAAAAGTACTCATTGTGCAGAATGGCACATTTCACATGTCTGTATATCATATTATTGTATTATAATTACCGATACATTATTGTGTACATCACTTTAATGTTGCAGCTGGAGTAAAAAGTACAATATTTGCCTCAATAATGTATTGAAGTCAAAGTATGAAGTAAAATTAAATGAAAATACTCAAGTAAAGTGCAGATACCTCAAAATTGTACTTAAGTACAGTATTTGAGTAAATGTACTTAGTTACTTTTCACCACTGGTAACTCTACGGGGCTGCTCCTAATGTTTGACGTTCCCATGGTCCGCCATAAAGTCAATGGCGATGTCATCACTCTTTTAATCCACCATGACATGAACCAGCCAAACTTTGCCATTTAGCTGTTAAAGAATTAATGCAACAGCTCACTGTCATTTCAACTACTGTAGCAATAGTAACAGTCAGCTAAAAACTTGAAGCCTGTCTACTTTTATGTTTTCAGTCACTCTTCAATAATAAAAAGGGTTGCAGAGATTTGATTTGATTAGAAATGTGTTTGAGGTAAACAGTCCAGGAATATGACCTAATTCGACCTATGTGGAACTTGATTCAAAACAGAGCTGGCTATTGGACTGTTCCCCCACATGCTCTGCAAGTGGTACTTTTGCATTTGCTCGTCACAAAGTTTTCTGCATTTATTTATTATTTTTTTCAGGTTTTTATCCATTTGGCTTAATTTTGGAACAAATAAAAATAACCTAATGAGACCTAATAATACATTTCCAATATCATACATACACTATAACAACAATAAAGATCTCCGCTTTTAGTTTTGGTTGCTGAACCAGCTGAAATGTGGAGTATAGGAGGAGTCCCTCAGAATCAGATGTTATAAATGTTATGACCTCTCATGAGATGGCCCTGAATTGTGACCCTTTCTTTGGAAAGTGTCTGCATGTGGGTGTTATATTTTGTCTCTGTGTATATTAAAATGAGCTGTAAGTGTGTGCAGGTTGGCGTGGTGTCTGTTATTTGTGAGGTTACAGTTGAATCATCAGAGCAGATAAAAATTAATAACTTTCCATACAGAGCCTGAGCATCACAACGCACCAGCATGCGCTGCCACAGTCTCACACACACACAACTTGAATCATCTGCAGATAGATATAAGTATGTGTGGGAGAACAATGGGAAATGCTCTTAAATCTGCAAACACACATTCCCTCATTCACACTCATACACACACGTAATCACATATCTCTTGGCAGACTTTGTTTCAATTAACATTTTTATTACACAGTGGGAAGTGAAGGAGGAAAAAGGGGGATTGGAAGTCAGAGGATTTCTGTCTTGTGTTTGTGTGTGCACATGCATGTGTGGCAAGCACACATACACATGCATGCAAATGGGATTTTGTGCACATTTACAGTACGTTGAAAATGTAAGAAAAATACATTTGTCATTATGGATTGAATTAGAATAGCTCAACAAAAGGAGGGGAAAGGCAAGAAGTGCAGTGGAAGGAGATAATAAGAAAAAAAATCATTAATTTCCTTCCTGCTCTTCATTTACAGAAAGTTTCATGCAAATTGAGTTTTTCAGTCAAGAACAGTGATTTCAGTGAGTGTTCAGACCCCTTAACGTTTTTCCACTTTTTGTGTAGTAGATTACAAAAGTATTCAGACCCTTAATTACCCTTAAGACCCTTAATTCAGGTATTTCCACAGATGTTCTCTGGGGTGTAAGTCTGGGCTTTGGCTGGGCCACTCAAAGAGGGTCAGACTCTTTTTAAAGCCACTCCACCATTGTCTTGGCTGTTTGCTTCAGGTTGTTGTAGCCCTGAAAGGTGAACTTTCACCCCACTCTCAGGTCACATGCACTTTTCTTCAAGGAGCTCTCCGTATTTGACTGCAGTTAACTTTCCCTCAGTTCTGACCAGTCTACACAACCCTGCTGTTGAGACCTCACCACAGCACAATGCTGCCACCACCATGCTTCACTGTAGGGATGGTATTAGCTAGGTGATGAGCAGTGCCTGGTGTTCACCAGACATAGTGCTTGGAGTTCTGCCCACAGAGATCAGTTTTTGTCTCATCAGACTAGATAACCTTCTTCCTCATGCTCCCAGAGTCTTTAAATGCTGTTCAAACTCCAAGTGGGCTGTCATATGTCTTTTATTCAGAGTAGCCATGCTACTAAATAGGCCCGATTAACTTATGAAGCTCTGTTAGACTGACCGTTGTGTTCTTCCTGACCAAGGCCTTTCTTGCCAGGTTACTCAGTTCGGCCAGACGGTCAGCTCGAGGAAAAGTCCCAGGGTTTCCAAGCTTCTTCCTCTTTACAATTATTGAGACTACTGTGCTCCTGGGAACAGTCAGAGTTTTAAAAATGGTTTTATCCACTTGCCTTGATCTACACCTCACCAGAATTGTATCACAGAGATCTATAGAAAACTTCTTGGACTTAAAAAAAAACTTGCAGTGTGGGACCATGTGTGTATTTTTCTCAAATATGTCCAATCAATTGAGTTTGCCACAGGTGGGCTCCAGTCAAATTCTAGACACATGTTATGGAAAATTAAAACAAGATGCACCTAAACACAATTTGGACTGCCAGAGTAAAGGGTCTGGAAATGATTTTACTTTTGTGAGAAAGAGACATTTCAGTTTTATATTTATTTATTTATTTCCATAAATTTTCACTTTTTCATTGTGGGTTATTATACAGTGTAGATTGGTGGGCAAAAAATGCCATTTTTGTGCATTTAAAATTAAATGTACAACCCAAAGTATTCAAAAAGTGAAGCGGGCTAAATCTTTTGTGAAGCAACCATGTTAATGAGCTAGCCAAGTAAGGTGCCATGAATGAAAATGGATCTTAATTATACACATATTTCCCCTGTTATGTGAGCTTCCATAAGTGGTGTTAC
>NW_018127909.1:1257547-1264592 GCF_001952655.1 Monopterus albus | reverse complement strand
CTGAACCTGTTCCTGATTCCATTATGGCCCCTGTGGTCAAGGTCTATATGCCTATTAGCCCCTTGCAAGCAATGCCACCAGGGCTGTAATTCCTAATGAGCTGTTAGTGAATTCAATCGAAAAATATCTCAAAGGGGAGACAAAGAAGTAAAAGGTTGAGAAAGGAGAAAAAGAGTGCAAAAGAAATTAAACAAAAAAGGTGGATAGGTGGATAGATGAAGGTAACTACAGTGAGTTGTAATCTATAAATAGTCTTGACAAGGCCTTAATTTTTGAATCAAATGTACTAATATTTTTAAACCATTTACAGTAATTTGCTTAGCAGCTGCTGCTGTGGTTGATTTGAACAATTTCCACTGAGCAGTATTGTAGCTTATCACACTGGATGGTGGCCCACGCCTGCGAGCATTCATTTCCAGGCAGTTTGCTGCAATTTTACTTCATTTTGGATCATCAGCAGGATTTTTGCCTCCCACTGGCTCCCTCACCCACAGCAAAGAGTGAGTTGGGAGGACGAGAAGAGTGAAACGGAGAGGAGATGACATGTTAGCTTACTTCATATCACCACATGAAAGCTACTATATCAGATCTGTGATTGTTAGCCGGCTCATAATTCAGTTTTAATTGAGTGATTGAGAAAGCTGCTTCCTGCTGTCTTGAAACAGCAAGATAGAAATACAATAATTTCTTCAATGTCAGCCAGTGACATGGCAGGGCTGTTGAGAAGCAACAAGGATGGAGAGAGGCAGATGAAAAGAGAAAATGAGAGTGGAAGTTAAGTAAGATGGAAGGTGAAAAGACACAAAGGGAAGCGAGAGTGGTGAATTTTGGCTGTCAGAGCTGATTAGCGTCAGCAGCAGACAGGACGAATCACGGACACTTTGGGAAGAAGGTGTGAGTCTGGGGATGGTACAGATGCCTCTGTTAACACAGACACACTCACCTCTGAGAAAAAAAAAAAAAAGTATGTGTGCGGAGGTGTTACATGTGTGAATGCACTGTGTGTATGTACATTACTCTGCATCACGCTTTAGGTCTGTCCTCATACTGGAGAAGGCAGGTCATGACCCTTCTACATTCCCACATCAGTCACATCCTCATTCCTTTTGCCAGCTGGAGAGCTTAGCTGCAACCTCTGACCCCACCCCTTCATGCACCACATCCAGCAAACTTGCCCTCCACATTCTGAGGTCAGGAATAACATTTCCCTATGAAGCGGCCATTTGAGATTTACATCATCCACAGCTCAACATGGCTGAATAATGTAGGGAGCACTGTCGGAAGAACATAAAGGTGATAGAGATTATGCTCTGATAATCTTTAACCCTTCCTGTGAAATCAAAGACATATGCACAACAGTGCTGCTCAGGTTAGGTCATCATTGGCTACAGGAGGCTCTCAGAGGGTTACTATGACATGTAGCTCCGGTGTAAGCAGAAGTAACTCATTAGAGTAAGTTTGGGGTCAGTTTAAGCATCATAAGACATGACTAGATGGGCTAGCTAGGCTACCAAAAAGAAGCTTCGTTGGCTGCCTCCTCCCAACTCCTTGCATGTCATATCTGGCCTTAGAGAGACTCCTCATTGGCTTTGGATCACTTCCAAGTGGCCAAGAAAGAGAGAGAAAGAGAATCATCTCATGTTATATTTGAAAAGAAAATCCAACTGAAGCCTGAGGCTTTATACAAAATAGGCCTGAACCCGACTCAAGACACACACACACACAATTGTTAGGATCCATCAGGAGACCAAGACAGGTTGCAGAACTCAAACAGAGTAATGCTGGTATAAAGTAACTCTGATCTTACTTGTTTAAATGATACTTACTAGGGCTGAGTAGCATGTCCAATGGCTGGGACCTGCAGCACTGGCTTTAATCTTTTAAGTGCACATGTAAGATCCATTTTATAAGATTCCTCTTTTAAAAAATGTCAGAAACAGCTGGCCAGAGACAGTGTCTTCAACTGTAAGCTACAGTTAGCTAATTAGCTGGCAAGTGACAGTAGTTAAAATTTTATAACTGTCATTTGAAAAATGAGCTGCCTGAAGAAATCAGTCACTATAACAACCGTAAATTGCATATGGACTACCCTACAACAGCAGGTTTGACAGAAACTTTGAGGGACAAGGCTCATAGCGAACTGTCAAATACCCATCTTTCTTCGATTATTCTCCCCTGCTGTTTCTCAATTTCCACACATTCTTCTGTCCCAAAAATGTTGCCTTAGAGGAACTTCTTACATTTCATCTCAGCAACTTCCTGTCCCTCTGTCTACAATCTGTCACCTGCCAGATGAAATTTCTCCTTTACTCATGTTACTTTACACTTTTGAGCTCCCCTCCTCTTCCTTCGTCTCTGTGGTTCTTTATTCCATTTCTCACCTCTCTGGTCTTTTTCCTCTCGGCTCTATCACAGCCTTACCTTCACACCCGATAGGGTTTTGATATGTTCACAATCTTTTTTTTCCCTTTTTTCTCTTTGCTACTTCTTTGTTTTTTACTCTTTTTCTCACTTGCAGTGTCCTTGGTTTGATGCCCCACAGCCCAGTCTTGAGGAAAAGTGAGATGTGAAAGTGTAGCACAGAGAAACAATAACAACAGGATGCATTTGGCAAAGGGAACCCTCTCAGAGTCCCATTATAGTACTCTGGACAGTGTATAACAATGTGCGTGATTGTGTGAATGCTTGCGTGTTTGGAGTTATGGTTGCCCTTGAAAGAGGAGTCAACCCATGAAGCTGCAAACTGCCTCCATAAGCATCTCAAAAGTGGCAAAAAATTTGTTCTGTAAACTCTTTCCAGGGACCAACTGATGGTGGAAACCTAGATAAAGTTGAGGTGACACCTGTGCAATCAGCTTTAGTTAGTTCTTTAGTTCTTTAGTTAGCTTTAGTTCTTTGGATCCAGTCAAAGAAGTGGGAGTCTCCTAGTTCCCAGATTATGTTTTGTTTAGTTTTACTGCACTGATGTGAAAAGAGTGCAATAAAAAAAGGTTTAATGCAGTTAGTTACAATTGCATTGTGTCCAATAATATTGCATGAACACTGTAATTTACTTTATAGCTGCATCAACAATAGTAAAATGATCAGTTGTACAATCCACAATCTAAGAGCAACTTGAGGGGACCAGTAGTCCCTCTTCTTTCTTTTTGTTTCTGTAACAATAACCACTGCTTTAAACTCAGTGAGAGGGACTGGCTTTCCAAAGGGGCATAGTTCATCACAGCTTTTTTCCTTGGTCACTTTTGTGACAGACAGCGGAATCGTATCTTGGGACCCCAAATACACTGGCCTTACTGTGGACAGTCGTACAGTGGCTGTCTCAACACAGAAAGAGCACTTCCAAGTGACAGACAGGCAAAAAGAGAAAGATGAGATTGATCAGTCACCTGAATGTTTCTTTAAACCTCCTTGTGAACTCTTCAGAGATCATTCTTGTCTCTCCACCTCTCTAGAAAACATTGGCCCTTTCAATTGCCTGTTCTTTTTTCAAATGGAGTTTGTCTGCTCAGGTGTCTCTGGCACTTACTTTTCTGTTCTGTTGTGTAGAAATTGAGGTACAGCAGGTACCATATCATTAACAACTTAAAAATACTCAAATAAAATCTTTAGACAGCTATTCTGGGTTAGTCTGCAGATATATCATGCAGAATTTCATCACATCTGCATTATTAATATGGAAGATTTTATATGACCAGTGCCTTAAATGATCATTATGTTTCCTCACAAGGGAGTATTTATAATATCTTTCAGAGTTAATTTTATTCAGTGACTTCATTTGTAAGTGATGTGATTTATTGTAGCATTTGGCTAAATATGGACAATTAGCTGTGACTGCAGGAGCTAGAGTACAAAAGCAATATAAAATGGGATTTACACAACATATTTGTCAACCCAAATGCAATGGGCTTTACACTGAACCAAGGAAAAAATAAAAAAAAATAAAAGCAAGATCACATCTAAGGTTGTCACAATCCCATCTTCACCAGCCTTCACTGTCTGTGCAGGAAGTCACAGAAAAAACACATCTGGATAGATGTGATCCTATTTGATCAAACCAAAATTTCAGCCTATGCTCAGTGTCCATTAGTTATTGTTTTATCGATGTTATTGTATGACAGGGAGACTTAAAGTCCCCATGGCATGCTTCTTTGCTGTTTTCCAGCTATTTAATGTTTAATCTTGTGTAGCCTGGATAAATTGGTTGACACACAGTACACAATTACTGGGGTTCTTGCAGCTTTGATGTCCAGCAGGTCACATATTTTAATAAGAGCTTTTGTAAACACCGAGCATTTGTCTTCTTTCCCTTGAGTGACAGCTTGTACACTCTAGGGTGCAGATATTTCAATAAAAAGAAATAAACAACAACAAAAAAAAACTAAAATACAAAGCAGGTCAGGCCTAGACAAGGTGCTAGATGACAAAGTACTGCATAACAAAATACGGCATGACAAAATATGGCAGCGGGCTCTGGCTGCACACACAAGCAAAATAAAAAATTTGTAAATACCAAATAACCATGCAGTCACAAAATATCCATGAAATGCTATTTTCACATACTTAAAGAAAACTTACATTCCGCCAACTGTTCACTAGCTCCACACTGGAGAGCACAATTAGCACTGAGACATTGCTATGTCATATGATGGGCTGCGCCACACGACCACAACCTCCAAGCCGTCAGCACCTTCAGCTTCTACAATACACCATCTTGTCAAAATGCTGCTAGATGACTTCTTTAAAGTATTTATACGGACAGAATCAAACAAGGTTTGGGCATATTTACTTACAGATTTACACCATGAGCGCAGGACTCACTGTGCTCCACTCTTCTCCAGCTCAGTCCAAGAGTTGAGAAAGAAAGACCACAATGCACTTGGCAAAGTTAATTGCAACAGGTAGCATAGCTCTGACAATAACATCATGGGTCATTAATCTACTCATTAACCAGCATCACATCACATGCAGCAGACACACTGGTCTCAAGCTGTCAAAACAGACAGGTACTGTGCTCCTGGGGAATCCAGCCTTGATGAGTTGATCATTCACCACATCAGGGGCTTCACTGGCTGGCTGCTGGTAGGTTAGACCCGGTCAGATAAAACAGCAAGGCTCTGTACAGAAATATTCATGGACATGAAGTAACCCAGGCCCTGTTTTTCTCTCCACATCTTCTGGTCACAGTGCAGCAGCTGGAGGGAAAATATATCCACAAAAAAATTCAGCTTTTACAATGGCACCGTTGTTGTTGTTGTTTTTGATTTTTTGTTTAAACATGCATAATTGCACATTGAGTGTTGACTGCTGCACATGCTGCTCCCATGCAGCATACATTCTCTTATTATATTCTTATATATTTTATTATATTGCTGCATTTGCTGCTTAAAGTGCCTTAGATTTTGTGTTACTTATTTATCTACTTTATGTTTCATTTGTATTTTGTGGTATTCATGTGGACAGCAAAGTAAGAATTTCATTGTACAGGGAAACACGTTTCCTAACTGTGCATATGACAAATAAACACTTTGACCTTTAACCTTGACCAAATAAGCTTTATTGAAAATACACATCACGGTGGTGCAGCGGTTTGCGCTGTTGCCTCCCAGCGACAAAGTTCCAGGTTTGAGCCCTGGCCGACCCGGGACCTTTCTGTGTGGAGTTTGCATGTTCTCCCTGTGCTTGCGTGGGTTCTCTCCGGGTGTTCCGGCTTCATCCCACAGTCCAAAGACATGCAGCATAGGTTGATTGGTGTTTCTAAATTGCCCGTAGGAACAATTGTGTGTGTGAGTGCTTGTTTGTCTGCGTAGTAGCCCTGTGATGGACTGGCGACCTGTCCAGGGTGTACCCCGCAGCTGGCTGGGATTGGCTCCAGCCCCCCCATGACCCTGTTTGGGGCTAAGCGGTATAGAAGATGGATGAAAATACACGTAACAAACAAGGCAATATAACATTTTGCCAATATTGGGCAGGCACTGGTCGATGTCAGGCAAGCTCTCATGAACAGGCAAGAGGCTGGATTTTATGTAGATTCAAGGAAATCCTTAAAATATCGCGTAATAACTTTATTTTGGTAGAAACAAAGTCTTGTGAGTGAGAGTTAACGAGATGTGTATAAACCGAGTTGCTTCTGCATAGAAATACAAGAACATACGTACACCTCATTTTTTTAGCTTTAGGTCACATCTAAGATGATAATTCACTGTTGTAACATTGTAGATAAGTCAAAAAACAAGGAAAAGCAAGCCATGGGCTCTTCAAAATATTATATAAGCCACTTGTGTTCATAGTTCATAGTTCCTGTCCATATTACTCCAGTATATCACATTAAAACTTAAATGGGCTACAGTTCTCATGTGAAGCTGCCATCATATCAGTTTACTGTTTCATATTAGCTGACCAGACATGGTACTTGACATAAAGCTAAATAAACAAATTCAAATCCATATTCAATAGTTAAAATACACAGGGAAAGAAACATAACTTTTCATTTTTGACCTGTCAGATATTTAGACAGTCACTGCTTCACATTTTTTAAGAATCTTCACATCCCATTTACCAAATGTTTGCATGTCACAAACTTTAAGAATTAAACCAGTAATGTTCATATTGTAAAATGGAATTGGTGCAGACTGTTTGCAGTCTATGAGAACAATCTGTTATATAATGTGACTGTATTCAGTCCCACCCCTGGACCGAAAGTAAGCCATCGTTTTTCCCCTGTTTGTCCCAGTAAACTGCCTAGCTTGTGTCTGCACTTGGGTATTAAGAAGTTTCATTTGTAGCAAGTACCATCTGTACAGACGTCAATATAAATGACAATACAATTGAAAGAAATATGTGTTCTATGTTTCTAAAGCCAATTGTTGAAAAGGAAATTATAGAGATAGTGAATAAATGTGGTAATAAATCATCTAGTGATAGTGATGAAATCAGTATGACAACTGTTAAATGGACAATCGAGGGGATATGTAAACCATTAACTCATGTTTTTAACATGTCGTTTCGACTTGGTCAGTTCCCCAATAATATGAAAATAGCAAAGGTT
>NW_018127909.1:1255303-1256236 GCF_001952655.1 Monopterus albus | reverse complement strand
GATAAGTCTGACTTCTTCCTACTCCATTCAAGCATGTACTAGGTATAAGCAAATTGATATTGGATTGTGTGTAAAAATGTATGTTGTTATATCAACTGTTTTATATGCTTGAAAGAATAAATCAAATCAAATCAAAAATCAAATCAAATCAAAAATCAAATCAAATCAAAAATCAAATCAAATCAAACATATAAGGCTACAGTTGGCAATCACATTTTTGGTAAAAACATGTTGGCGCAAACAAAACTGAACATGCTTGAGGTTAATGCATTTCCTCCATGTACAGGAGGACTAGGCAACAATGGCAAGAGCAATAAGAGTATCACAAAATTACTAAGCACTGAGCTCAAAATGTTTGTGTTTTTGCTTTGTATACTCCTCTCATCTGTGCACATCAGAAGCTTCTATAAATAGTTTTCCTTGGTCATCAAGGGGCTTCCAACTTTCTTTATGTTTGTAAAACCATCTTGAAAAGCCCCTTTCCCCACTGATTTTCATATGAATAATGTACTGTAATAAGAGAAAGATATTTTTTCAGTTAAAATGTGAAAGCAGAACTTATAAGTATCTTATGAATGCACTGAGGCTATTGTTAGTGGAGAGCTCCATCTGTTATGACTAAATAATTTTTCAAAATGATGAGTCTATGGGAAAGAATTTTCTTTTATTCAAAGGAGCTGATGATAGGGTGCTGGTGTTTTAGAATTGTTAGTTCTTAAGATATTCAAAGGCTGATACACAGCTTACCATGAGGTAATGTAAAATCTATTTGTACCAGACACATGAAACATTTTTACAGAATACATGTTTGTTGATCACAATAACATCAACATTTTCATCACACATCAGACAAAATAGTAATTAAGATCATTTGCATCTATACACCTTTGTCACTCTTAACTCAGTTCACATTACTCTGCTTTGTTGGCATCA
>NW_018127909.1:1243940-1255236 GCF_001952655.1 Monopterus albus | reverse complement strand
CCAACCTCCGAAATCCCACTATTTTGTTCTGACTGCTCTCTCCAAAGCCACTCCTCAAAAACACAACACACACTGTGACATGCAAACACGCACTGCCTGACTACTTACAGATTTCAGGAAAATAACAAATTCCCCACCCCCCCACCTGTTCATTAAAAATACGGCCACCATGGCGACACTTTCCAGCTCGTTTTGTTCTCTCAATTGGCACCATTGTTCAAAAGTCACACCAATGTTAATCCTGGTTTTACTTGTTTTTAGTTGTAACTTTCTCGAATACAGTCTTCCATTTACAACCGGAAGCTGTTGTGGGGAACTTCTCTGCCATAGCTTGCTAGCTATGTCCCTCTTTTTGTTAATAATTACATTTTTCTTGTGGAATATTTGATACTTTTGCCCTATTATGCCTCTGGAAATTATTTAAACTTTTTGAGCAAGTTTTTTAATTGCAAAGACATATTAAATCTTTGATATGGGGTCACACATCACCATTGCTTCATTTTAAGGGGGTGAACTACATTCCAAGAAAACCACTCTGAGCAACAGACATTTGAAATGGAGTCTTATAAGATGCTAAACCATTGCACAGCAATCTGTAAAACCCTTACACAGGATTTTACAACTATTGAAAATTATCATTGATAGTTATTTTATATTTTTTGTTGTGAGGTGCTGTAAACAGTAGAAATACAGCACTCATGTACCAACGTGACCCACTATGGGCTGTAGCAAAATCTGAGTTAAACATTTTTGTCAGACAACCCTACATGTTTGTGTGTGTGTGTGTGTGTGTGTGTGTGTGTGTGTATCTATATTTTATTGCTAGAGCCTCTGCTGTGTTGTGGGGCTGCTTACATTTTTGTCACATAGGTTTACTGTTACAGCATATGAATAACGCCTTAAACAGCACTACAGCTTTCGCTGGCCTGGCCACATATCCGCAAGTGTTTCATCTGTAGGCTACAATAGCTTCACTGTGATAATTTGAAAAGTCTTCCTCTTACACAGGTGTACAATTGTTTTATCATTTAGCAAATCATACTGAATGTCCTATCTAGTCTTAGGCTTAAATTAAAGCCAAAGCTTGGGTTTAGTGGAAAGTATACCACATTGAAATGAAGCAGGGTAGCAAATAATCATAACACAGCTCTGTATCTATGTCTTGATACCATCTGACTGTTACACTGGTTAATAAATAAGAGTGGGGTAAAATGTTTTCCTCTGTCTTTGTGCTATCATTGCGAGCAGCCATTCTTCTCTGTCTTTTGAAAAGTCAAGGTGTTGCAGAGTGTAATTTTCCTTTAAAAAGTCATAGATTAAAGTTTTTTCACTGCCAGTCAAACATCAACTCAGCCAACAGGAGTTTTATGACACCACAATAATGATTTCCCATTGTGGTTCCTTGATAACTTCCATTGTTCCATTGTCTACCTTTCCCCCTTTCATCAGAAGGAAAGAAGCAAGGAAGACAAGGGAAAAAAGAATAGGGGCTCATTACGGCTTAGGGGATTGCTGTCTTTTTGTCTGTCTCTCTCCATCCCTTGATTTTTAAATCCCTCATGCTTGCCCTTGCACCCCACCACCGGTAGCAGGACAGGCTTTGTATTATACTGACAAGCCAATTCACATGTATTGCTGGTGAATGTGTATGTGTGTTAGGCAAAGACCGAAAATGTTCACACACTTACAATGTCTGCCATGTGTGTGCAAGAGCCATCTCCCTAAACTGGCCCTGATAGTGTCCCTCATTCAAAAAGCAATCAGGGACTCAGTGGCTTTCTCTTTGTCTTTCAATCACTCCCTCCATCACTGATGTAATTTGTCATTAGCAGAAGGAAGAAACTTTTAATTGAGTCTCAACTGTTTGGGAGCAGATGACAACTCTTTCCTCATCTCATTTAGCCTGTTTATGTTTCTTCGCTTTTGTTTCCCTGTAAAGAATAACCTTCGTTTTTCATCATAGTTGTTTGTCTCTTTGTGTATGTATGATGCCCAAGTGTGTGTGAATCCACAACTACACACTTGTATTCATAGTTGAGGGTCTCTGGTTGCTTGTACTGTTTTGACCTCTCCAATTAATTTCACCATTAAAGCTGTATCTCAAGGTGAATTGCAGAGATTCACAAAAAGGTCAGTGTACTGTATTTATGTATATTCAACAACATTTTAATTAAGCAACAGTCATTAAAAATTCACATAGTGTGGTGGCTGCTCAGGAGGGTTGAGTGTGGTGGAGAATGGCATAAAACATTCTTGAGCAGAAGTAATTTATTGTCAGTCACAGTCATGAGCAGCCACCCAAGTACCCAGGGGGAAAATGTGTGAAAGTGCACTGTCTGCATGGAAACATCGTGTGTGAAAAAAGTAATCATTTATCATGCTCACTTTTTTCTTTCAAAATAAAGTACTAATTAGAGGCTCAAGACAAATATGTGATATTTACTTATGAGATTTCCTTTGTTTGTGTTGAGGCCAACAGCTTGGAGACAGAAGACCCAAATGGCAACACTTGGATCTGAAGCACAGGGCTTGTGTGGCCAGGTCCCAGTGGAGCAGTACACAGACAAAGCAGGTCTCACTGGTAATGAGGACCGGGTTGGTTGGGCGGCTAGGAAGGGGACCTGGCTGCGACCTGGGAGGTGATGCTGGAGGAAGGAAGGCTCCAGAGACCCCTGGGAAGAACCAAGACGACAGGGGGAGAAGGAGGATTGGCTACAGAGTGTTGGGGATGCAGGATAGTGGAGTGAGATGAGGACTCACAGAGAGAGTGGAGGCTAGAGAGCCCAGAGCCAGAGATCTGGTTGAGGTAGGGGAGATGGAACAAGTGAAGGACAGGTCCCAATAGAAAAGCGAGGTGGGTGCTGACTGCTGGAGAGGCGAAGCAGACACGGAGCGGTGTAAGGCAGGTTCTGACTAGAGAAATGAAGCAGGAAGCTGGCTTGTAAACAGGAGTGTGGGTAGAAGGTTTGTACACACTTACGAAGAAGACCCTGGATCTGTTCAGGAGTGAACATAAGAATCTGGTGACATGAGTACGCCTGCACCCGGCTGCTGGCACTTCAGAAGGCAAAGGTTCCGGCCGCGGACGTGACAGTTTGTTGTGGAAGTACATGTTAAACACCACATGTTCTTTTTCCAAGTTAATCAAAACAGCCCCTCTCTCTGTTTGTTATGAATAATTATGTTATGGTCAGTGTGAACATGCACTTAACAGTAGCAAATGCATCACAATAAATTTAAAGAATTTTACTGTTTATTTGCCTGAGCCCTACCATCAGATACTTTGGTATATTGAAGTGGTTGTGTACTGGACTCCAAGTGATTCCAAAATGGACTACCTACACTCGCTATGATCCCCGAACACTTCGCAGAGCACTGGTGCTGCAGCCTTTGCTCCGGCTGTTTCCCTGCTCACCTGACCTATTTGGATGCAGTGTTAGCACCATATGCAATATTTGGAAATGCACTATTTCAAACTGATTAAAGAAGATGTGTCAAGGAATCTATGGAACAACAATCATTGTGCTTCCACCGTAACATTAATTCCTACACCTAAATGTATAGTTAGTTTAAAAACAAAATGGTTTGACTTAAGTTAAGCTATCTAGGCTGAATTACCACAGCTAATTACTTTTCAAAGTTTTTCACTTTTCAGTTCAGCAGACACTATTCTTGGAAGCAACCATTTTTTTCATCTTTTGAAAAGGTCAGTGGTGCAAGAAGTACTCAAACCATTTACAAGTCAAAGTAGCAGTACCACAGTATAAAAATGCTCTGTTACAAGTAGAAGCCCTCATTCAAAATGTTACTTAAAGAGCCCATGACATGCTCATTTCGAGCCATTTAATGTCCCTCAATGGTTTTGGACTTGCTTCCTATTTGGTACTTTTATGTTGAAACAGTTTCCTGCCTTTTGTCATCTCACCTGCCTCAGCTTTACTCTGGTCTTTGATTATCACTTACTGCCTTCACCTCTTGCTCATGGTCTCTGAGTCTCAGGCCTTTATATTTTCCTTACTTCTCTCAGTTAGATGCTGGTTCATCTGCTCACCACACCCTGCTTGTACCCATTGTTCCTCCAGCTTGGTATATGTCTCCTGTTTTGTTTGCTGCTTAAAAACTCTTGTACTCTTTCCCCCTTGCCTCACCTATGGACTTTGGGTTTACCTGCTATCATGGATTTTTTGTTTGTTCCTTTGAGATTGCTTAGTTTAGTTTTGTGTGTCTTTACTTCATTATTTAGATCCCTGACTGAACTGTCTAGTTGTAGTTTTCTGTAGATGTCTTTGTTATGCTTGTCAGGTTGAACTCCTCAAGTCGTATTATTTGTCTCTTTGTCCAGTATCAATTATATTAAAATCTACTAAATACTGTTCCTCAGTCTGTGTCTGTGCATTGGTCCTCCCCAAACATGAACCTTGACATTGAATGTCATTTCCAAATAATATAACCTGAAAGCCTGTTCCTAAAAAAAAGAGGGATAGTTTGTGAATTTCCTGCTGGCAGTGTTGTGTTGAAAGTGAACAGCACAACTAACCGCAACAGCATTAATAAATATGAATTCCTCATAGATAAGTGAACAACGGTATATGTACCAATAAAGAGAGATTTGTAACACTCTAAACAAAGCAGGTAACTGAGAAACCCCATATTTTAACTGGCATAATGCAGACATAGTAACTTCTCCAGCCTTACAACAATTCTCTCTAACATTAAAACCTACTGTTAAGTCCCACCAAGTAGTGGAAACATCACTCCTTTTTAAGTAGCTTTAAGGTCAGTAAAACCAACCGGTGATCGCTGTGTCTTCTCCCACATGACCACATAAGATCCCAAGTAGTAAAATTTGTTAGGACCACTCACACATGGGAGGGTGAGTGAGCGAAAAAATAAGAGAACGAACCCAGATGGCTGACTTCAGTGCAAGCAAAAATTTTATGATGCTGTACAGACTATTTACAAGTGTAGTGAGAATAAAAGGCTAAACAGAAATATGGGGATGATAACTCGGTGTAGATCAGTTACTGAAACAGTTCAATGAAGTGATGGATGAGATTGGCCTAGCTGCGGACGCTGGGGTCACTCCTGAGCTGGCCGGTAGAGGTGGGACACGGCTGAGGAAACAGGGTAGAAACAGGCGGTGAGCAGATGGAATCTGGTGACTGTGTACCGACCTGGCTGGTGGAGGCTGGAATGGTGGTGAGGAGCAATGGTCCGGAGGTAACTGTCCGTGGAGGAGGTCAAGAGGAGGCAACAAAGTGGGCAGACGAAAAGAGAAAAATCAAAACTGGATATACGAATATATAAAGGCGAAGAGAAATGGTGCTGTTTGTCAGCCTGACGAACTGGCAACGGAGTGGTAAGTGAGCTGGGTATAAGTAGGTTGAGAGACTAAGTGAATGCAGCTGGTGTAAATCAAGGAATCAGTGGCAGGAGTGCAAATATGGGGAAAATCGATACAGAAGTAATAAGAGAGGGAGGTGAAAAAGGCAGGTGCAGCTGGGCAAACCTGGCAAAATTAATTCCAACAGGTAGTGTAACATCACTGGCTGGCTACTTGTAGGTTAGACCCAGTCAGGTAAAACAGCGAGTCCCTGTACAGGAACATTTCTGGACATGCATTAACCTCAGGCCCTGTATTTTTCTTCACATCCTCTGGTTACAGTGCAGCAGGAGGAGATAAAATATATCCACAAAACCGCACGGTTGAAAAATTCTGCTTTTACATTAAAAAAAGGCTCACAAGCAAGTATTTGTCACCATTGTAAAATTGTAGATAAGTCAAAAAACAAGGAAAACCATGCCATGGGCTCTTTAAATATTAGCATAAAAATACTGTAATGTTGGCTGGACTGAAGAAGGAGCCAGACACCAAAACTGTCTTTTGTACCACTCAAGGGAACTGCTTTTTTATCAGGAATACTGCTAGGGAACACACAGCAACAAAAGCACACACTAAGCACACACTAACAAGTCCTGCCAAGCCTGAGCTATATACCTCCTGCCCAGAGGAGCATTCTGGGAGACCCCGCGCACAGTCTCGCCCCTCTGGCATTATGGAGAGCCCCGCCAAGTGCTGCTCCACCCCAATGCTACACAGCCCCCACTTGGCTGGTTAACTGTCCTCAGTAACCCACAGTCATAACACAGCCCCTTAGCATTGGGGGAGCCTGTACTGGCATTCAGGCCACTCTCGTGGCTCAATGGGGACTGGTGGAGATGGTCTATAGCTCATTGCTGGCTTCTGTTGTTAGATTCTCTCATTCTATTTCTGTAGACTCGAGGAACCACAAGTAGACCTGCACTCTGAGAGCAAAGCGCTCTGTTGAGATGATAAGGCTCTACGAGGTCTTTAGATATGATGGAGCCTTGTCATTAAGGGCTTTGTATGTTAGGAGAAGGATTTTAAATTTTATTCTGGATTTTACAGGGAGACAGTGAAAATAAGCTGATATGAAAGAGATATGATCTCTCTTGCTAGTTCCTGTCTGTACTCTGGCTGCAGCATTTTGGATTAACAAGATGCTTTTGTATAATTATTTGGACATCCTGATAGTAAAGAGTTACAGTAGTGCAGCCTGGAAGTAACAGATGCATGGACCAGTTTTCTAGCATGGCTTTGAAACAGGATGCTCCTGATTTTGGCAATACTGTGCAGATGAAAGAATGCAGTTCTAGAGACTTTGTTTGTGTGTGATTTAAAGGGCATATTCTGGTCAAACATGAGTCCAAGGCTCCTCACAGCAGTACTGGAGGCCAGAGCTATGTCATCTAGAGTAACTACTGTATATGGTTAGATAGCATATTTCTAAGCTATCCAGCCCAAGTACAGTAACTTTGGTTTTGTCAGAGCTTAGAAGTAAGATATTACAGGTCATCCAGGCCGTTATGTCTTCAAGACATGCTTGAGTTTGTCCAACTAATCTGATTCATCTGGGTTCATAGATAAATATAACTGAGTATCATCTACAGAGCAATGGAAAATTAAGCTGTGTTTTGTGATAATGTTGCCTAAGGGCAGCATCTACGAAGTAAAGAAAATTAGACCTAATGTAGTACAGAGCCCTGTGGAACACCATGACTAACTTCAGTGTGCGTGGAAGATTCATTATTAACATGAACAAACTGGAATCTGTCTGAAAATTTGAACCAACTTAGTGCAATTCCCAATAACATGTTGTAGTCTGTGCAAGCTGTAAGAAGTATCTGATAAATTTTTTCTCTAATATTATCCAAACCTGCGTTTACTGAGGCCCCGCTTCTGTCAATGCCTCTCGCCAGTGACTGTGGTAATGTAGTAATGGCCCTCTATTTCTAGGGTCTTGGCCCTTCCTTCATGTAACCACTGTTTGTGTAATCTATCCAAAACAAACTGAGTAGCCGATAACGTCAGTGTCTAAGCACAAGACAGCTGCACAGAACTGAATGAAGAGACACAGCAGACATTATCAATCTCTGTTGATACACACAAGGCTCTATAAATTTTAGCTTAGCTTATAATTCTAATACAATACACATTATATTAGAACACAATGTGCAGTATAACATTAAAACCAAGCAGGTAAAAGGGGAGACATAAGCATAGAAATACATGAAAACTGAATTGTTTTTGGTTTAGAGCGCTGGGGGAGGTATGTTCTAAAGTATCACTTGTTTTCTGCTGGGGTCATATCTCACCTTGTGAAATTGTTTTGCAGATGTTTATGAAAGAGAAAAATGGCAACCTGCTGCCTCTGACTGTGGCTTGCAAAACAATAAGTCACATTTGGCCATTGCCACTGATGACTGTGATGGTGTACAGTCAGTGCTGGAGGGGCTTTTCTAAAACAGCCATTAGAGTCCCGTATGTACACATTGCCATTTCATTTGTTGCCTCGTTTGCTTCGTTTACCCTCTCTGCAGTGAAAATCTCTGTGCAGCACAGCAGAAATCATCATCAGGTTAGTGGATTTGCTGGAGGATGATAAAAGCCCTACCCCACCCCTGGTGGCTGATGAGGAGACAAAGCACAGCCGCTGGCAAAATATACCCCTGGAGTAACATTAGCTTGATTCTGACCAAGCATGGCAAGAAACAGAACACCATTATTGAATTTTTTACCACCACCCGGTGACATAGTAGATTCAATTTATTGCATTTTTATTTATTTACACTTATATACTTATATGTATCTCTGTGAGTTGCAAATCAGAGTGCAGTTCATCTTGGTTTTTCCAGGCTACATGTAAATCAGGGTCAGCCCTCCTCCAGTCCAAAGAGTGATAGAAGGGCATCTGGAGCTATGTAATAAATCAGGAAAAAGCAAACAACCAACCACCAAAACTTTTCATAAGCAGGCAATAACATTTTTCTAGGTTGCTAATAATTTCTATGCATAAACTAACACAAAGTCATGGAGGACTCACATAGAGAGAACAAGCATTTTATGCTCTCTTAAGCCAGGTTCCCATCCAAATGCAGCACAAATTTTACCTGAATTTGAAGATCAGTAAAAGAATGTGCCAAAATTTGTGTGTTTCATGTCCTGCTTTGAGGAACGTTACAGCAACACATTACAGAATGTTTTGCTCCGCACACATCTGATGTTTTGTGTCCTTGAGCCAATCTGAAACTTGACAAATAAGTCATAAGCTTCTTCTACAGAACATCATGATTTATTTAGGGCTGTTTGTTGCACTTTGCCACATTTCACTTACATCAATGTTTCCAAAGCAGCCAAGATAAAACATTTTTTGAAATAGGTTTTTTTTTTTCTTAAAATTGCCTGTGTTCACACTCCAGTGCGTTACACAAAAATTGAAAATATGCATGAAAATAAGTGGATGAGAAATGTACAGTTTTGCCATGTTATTTCCCAAGACAAAGAGATGATTCAGTGGCTGCTCTGTTCAGGGACCAGACACCAGCACCACAACAGCTCATTTTTCTTCTGTATATTATATTCACTCTTGCTTAATTAACACATGCAGAAAATACAGTATATTAGTGACTAGGTTAGGAGCAGTTCCATGATGGTCTTTTTCAGTCTGCTGATGTGACGGGTCTTGTCTGGCTGCAGCAGGCTCTTTGTAATTTTATTAAAGAAAATACCTCACTGATTATGCTGTGAGGTAGTGGGCTGAGTCTACAGCAGACTGACACAAAAAACAAACATTGTGGGTGCACTATCCTTACCGCTGATTGATTATTTTAAACGGACGGGCTCATATGTTTACAGATTAAAGTGCGTATGTGAACAGCTTATTTCTGTCTTGCTATTCCTGTCCATTTCTCTCCTTACATTATTGATTATGTGTGACAGCTGTTTGGCCCCATTGGCATTGTCACACCAGGAGTGCCACTGGTGATAATGGCATAAATCATCGAATCCCTGATGAAAGCAGCTAATTTGGCTGTTCTGAACAAATTTCCTCATTTGTATCAAATCCCACTGGCTTACCACACAATTTAGGCAATGACACCTCGTGCATCAAGACAGCTTTGATTTTTTTTTCTCAGTACCAGTGTGGTTATTGTAACTCTGGGCAAATTCAATCAATTCTCCCTTGTTGCTGCATGAACTGAAGGTTCTTTATAATCTACATTTTACATTTACCTCACGGCTTCAAACATGCAAGTGTGTAGGAAACTGAGAGATGGAAAAATACACACACATGCACACAAGCAGACAGACCACACATACTGTCATGGGATTCCATTAAAAGTCATATTTTTGTTGGATTGTATGCTTGATTGGTGCAGCAGCTCAGCCTATGAAGTACGGTGCAAATTGCAAGCAAGATAGAGGACAGAGGGTAGCTATAGGAGGTAGGAAACAGCTCTTTCTGTGTGTGTGTGTGTGTGAGAGAGAGAGAGTGAGAGAGAGAGAGAGACCAGGCTTTGAATATGGTATTTTTGGATACATCCCAAGTTATTACTGTAAATCAGGTGGGCTTTCAAGACCTTTAACACAAAGTAACGGTCCCTAGCAGTAGCCCCAGGCTGCCATATAGAAATTACATGAATATGGATTAGAAAGAAAAATGTGATGGAGGGGAATGAGAGACAAATGGAAGGATTGGATGAGGAAGAGGGAGAGATGAAGGAAGACAGAGAGAAAAAATATGGTGGAATGAGGATAGACAGAGTGAAGGGTGGATGGAGGTTAAATAGAAAAATGATGTTTGATAGCACTATAACAGCATCAGGTAAGCAATCCAGGGGGAGATGGTGAGAATGTGCAGGTGAGAGGGCAAACCAGGGCTAAGACCTGGAATGGAAGGAATGGGTGTGGTGGAGAAATGCTAATAATAATAATAACATTAATAATAAATAGGTAAGTAAAAGAAGACCTATTTCATATCAAGTGTCTTTCACCACAAGTGGACCACTTCCACCCCTGGCCCTATGGCAGAAACTCACTGCAGTCTGCACTCATATGCAAACCATATGGAAATGACTGGACCAGTGTGGACTTAAAAATAGGATCAGCTCTCTAGCTCGCTCATGAATCATGCATCTTTTTTTCAAGTCAGGGACTTTAACTAATGGGCCATTGTGAGGAAAGGACCCTCAGTTGGCACCATGCTATAGCATATGATTATTTCAAAAGCATACAGTGGCCTTAACAACAGCCAAAACAATTCAAGGCCAAACCTCTACAGATAATTCTGTATTTTTTATAGAACTAAAACTTGCAGCACTTAAAGAAATAATTTACATTTTTGACAGCTATGCTTATTTCCTTTCTTTCTAAGAGTTAGATGACAAGAAGCATATCACTAATGCACAATGCTAAGTAAAGAGTTGTAGTTAGGATTATACAGTAAGTGTATCTCTTTTTTTTTTAGCTACACTAGTGGTTTGGCTGTAGGGATGTCAGTGTCACACTTGGGTCCAAAGAGATGTATCTTAACAATGGACTGCCCTTAAATTTTGTAGACATTATTGAATGGACTACCATGAATTTGATTGATTTGATTTGATTTTATTTGATTTATTTATTCTTTCAAACATGTAACAACAGTCAGTATGTAATCACACATAATTCCAGACATGTCCACAAAAATATTTTCAATTTGCTTATACCTAGTACATGCTTGAACGGAGTAGGAAGAAGTTAGACTTATCTAGTCCTACCCCCTAACATCATCTTATCATCATTGGTTTGCAAGCAGTATTACTACATGGATACATATTCTACATCCACACTCCCATCTGATTAATCATTAAGCCTGTTCTTGCATATATCTTGATTGACACATACCTTTATATCTGTGTTTAAACTCATCAATATTCTTACTGCTTTTTATGTCCA
>NW_018127909.1:1241909-1243236 GCF_001952655.1 Monopterus albus | reverse complement strand
CATTAATAATTCATGGTTGATTGTGTCAAATGCCTTTTTTAGGTCAATAAATATTCCTATCGTGTATTTCTTTCCATCCATGGCACTTGTAATGTCCTCCATCAGGTCGGTTATGGCCAAAGATGTCGACCGGTTCGACCTAAAACCATACTGACAATCAGAGAGGATTTTATGTTTATCAATAAATGTATCTAATCTGTTATTAAAGAGTTTTTCCAGAATTGTTGAAAATTGCGACAACAGAGAAACCGGTCTATAATTTGTGAAGTTGTGCTTATCACCAGATTTATACAGAGGAATAACCTTTGCCCTTTTCATATTATTAGGGAACTGTCGAAATGACATGTTAAAAATATGGGCTAATGGTTTGCATATCTCCTCAATTACCCATTTAACAGTTGTCATGTTGATACCATCACTATCACTGTTTTGTTATCACATTTATTTACTATCTCTATAATTTCCTTTTCAACTATGGGCTTCAAGAACATAGAACTCATGTTCCTTTCAATTGTATTATTATTTATAGTGACTGCTGTATCATCTGTACAAATGCTTCTTCCTAAACTAGGACCAACATTCACAAAAAATCTGTTAAACTTATCAGCTGCATCCTCCATTCTGGTGACCGGTGTATCATTATCCATAAAGTATTGGGGGTAGTTACTCTTACTGGAGCTGTTTCTAATCAATTTATTTAATATATTCCAAGTACCTCTCATGTTATTTTTATTATCCTCCAATACTTTAGAGTAATATTGTTTCTTACATCTCCTCAGGATCTCAGTTAATTTGTTCTTGTACGCCTTATATTATGCTTCTGTCTTTTTTGATCTGTCTTTTATGAAATCCTTGTATAGTGCATTCTTCTTTTTACATGCATTCTGTAATCCCTTACTTATCCATGGTTTCTCGCTGTAATTCCTTTTGTTTTTATGCTGCTTATGTGGGCAGGTCCTGTCAAATACTTATCTGAAATATATGTAAAAATTGTTCATATGCTTTATCTAAATCTTCCTCTCTATATACTGCTTCCCATTCCTGCCCCATTAATTCCTCCTTAAGCCTCCGTACAGTTTGTTCATTAATCACCCTCCTGTAGTACAGTTTTGCTGTTTGCCTTCCTTTTCTAATATGGCAGTCAGAAACCAGAAATACAGGCAGATGATCAGTAATATCATTTATAAGTAATCCACTTGTCATTTTGCTTTCAATATCATTGGTAAATATATTATCTATTAGTGTCGCATGCTGGGCTGTTACTCTACTTGGTTTTGTGATTTTTGGGTATAAACTGCATCTGTGTAAAGTGTTGATAAACTCCTCC
>NW_018127909.1:1224387-1241493 GCF_001952655.1 Monopterus albus | reverse complement strand
GTGAAAGTTCGCGTATACACTTCTGCTATTAAAGTGAATTAATGATAGCTTGTTTTCCGTCTTGACATTGCTGTTAAACTGCTCATCCGTGTAATATTTGCAGTTATTTTCAAGGTTCTTGAAAAAGTTTTCTTCAGGGTCAAAGCCTTCGTCCGTTTCATGATAGTGCATTTCAGTGTCTCCAATTGTGTTCAGTTCCAGATCCCGTCCCTCAAAATCTATTAAATTCTGCAGTAAATCACTGGCCTCATGTCGTCCATTAATCATGCTGGTTGTTGATGATTCCACAGCTCATTTGCCATCGCAGATAACAGTAAGTTTCTTCAGACATGAGAGGGTCCCGCCTCCCCATCATACTGTCCTTGTCTCGGCGTGCTGTTCCTTGGTCCGAAGTCTTGGTTCTGTGGTCTGGTCACCAATTTATTGTATCGCAGAAACGCGATATCTCCTCTCGCCCTAGCCTCTCTTAACCTTGGCATCAGCGCCTGTCTTCTCTTCCTCACACCCTCGGGGAAATCTTCATTGATGTAAATCTTGGTTCCCTTCAGCTTCCTGGCTCGTTGCAGAATAGTTATCTTGTCTTTCTCGTTCTTCAACTTGACCATGATCCCCCTTGGACCCCGTTCGGTCAATTTTCCCACTCTGTAGACCCGATCCATTTCTATATCCTGATGAATCTGCAGTTTGTCCTTTAATATCTCCACCACCTTACCCTCCGCTTCCGTCACATTCTCTCCAGCCGACTCCATGATTCCCGCGAAGATCAGGTTTTTCTGCTTGGACTGTGCGTCCATCTCCTCCATTCTATACGTGAGAGCTAATAGATTCTCTTGCAGTTTAGTCATATCCCGACAAGTGTCTCTGTCAGCTTTGTCATACGTCACCACGTCCGCTTTAATCGCGTCCACCTCTCGCTGGGTAAACTGCAAACTTATCTTTATCTCCTGCATTTCCTTGATCAAGTCGTCGAATCTCTTGTTATGAGTCTCCATGATTAGTTTCACAAAGCCTTGGAAACGCTCATTGAGTTGGCGCATAAGCGCAGTGTGCATACTGCGCTGCCGCTCCATCATCTCAGCAACTTGCGCCGCTGTAAACGAGTCCTCATCCGCCTCAACACCATCGTTCAGCTCGGATTTATTAGCTCTTTTCCCCTTTGGAGGCATTTCAGTAGTTGTAGTAGTTGTAGAGTTTTTGCTCAGAGCTCAAAGCCTTGACAATATGAAAAGAACAGAAGTGAAAATATCGTAGAACAGACAGAGAAGCAATAAACACGTCTGCTCTCGCTCGCAACCTGGAAAATTTACCTTGGAGTGAATGGTTATAATTTGGTGGTTCCTTAAGTTTTTCCTCTAATGGCACCATCAGGTCAGAATTTCAATTTGGTTTTTGATCAAATATATGCATCAAGGTTCCAGTTAACCTTAGCTGCATGCGAGTTTAGTGCTAATTAGCAAATAGTAACATGCCAAAATGTTAACCTAAGATTCTGAACACATTGATAAATGGTCTTATATTTGTATAGTGCTTTTCTATGCTTTACAGCACACTCAAAGCACTTTCACACTATTTGGCCATTCACACTCCAAAATTCACACACTGGTGACATCACCAGGAGCAACTGGGGGGTACAGTGTCTTGCTCAAGGACACTTCAACAGGTTGACTGGACAAGCCGGGAATCGAACCGCTAATCCTCCGGTCAAGAAACGACCCGCTCTACCACGATTTTAGGCAAATAAAAAATACTTTTTATTAACTAAGCTGAAATGTTTTAAATTTAAATTTTTAGATTTTTTTCAGTTCTTTGTTCAGAAACATTATAACATATAAATATAACAATATAACAAAATAACTTTATCAACAATATAACGATGTAACAAAATTTGCTTGCATTTCACACAATTGTTTGTTAAAAATAAAGTCAATATTGCAAATTAAAAAGTGCAAATAACTACGCAAAAGCAAAAACTATTATTGGCTCTCATCCACGACCTTTGGCTGAGGCCCCCTTTTGGTCCCTGTCCCCATGTTGAGGTAGGTTTATAGGTTTTTGTTCAGAAACAATAACATGTTTACAATTTTCCCTTTTATTTTACTTCCTCTCTGGCTTACTAACTGCCCTGCCTTTGAGAAAATCCTTTCTGCAGGTACATATGTTGCAGTTACTCCCAGGTGTTCTTGGCAAGCTTGCTCAGTGAGGGGAATGTTCCGTCACTTGTTTTCCAACAAAGAAGTGGGTCTCCATCTCGTGGAATTGGCTTCTCTTCTGAGTACCAGCACATTTCAATCAATCAAGGTTTGACTTGAGAGTCAAACTCAGTCCATATCCCAACTTTTGCTGCAGGTGGGAATGGAGAAGCCCCTGCACAGGAGCTTGAGGTAGTTGCAGCAGCCATTGCTGAGACAGAGCTGGTGGCAGAGCTTGTGCTTGGTTCAGGAGCTGAAACTGAAGAGACTGACGTCTGGGTCACTAATTGCATGTCATTGATGAGTCTTTTTCTCACAGCTTCAACATTTGCCATGTCACGAAACCCAAAGTTTTTAAATCTTGTGTCCAGGTAGGTGCTGATAGCAAGACCATAAAGGCTTTCAATACCTCTAAAACAGTGCGGGCACTGTGCTGACAGCTCAGCAGCTAGCTTGCTGCCTTGGCACTCATGAGATGCAGTTGATCTCAGAAGCAGTGTAACAAGAGGAATCACTTTTGAAACTGAAACATGTTTTTCAGTTGATATTTCTTTTGTTACTTCTTCAAATGGTCTCAGGGCATCAATGGAGAGATGAAGCATGGACCAATCTTCTTCACTCAAGCACAATGAGCTTTTTCCAAGAAGACAAAGTACTGTAGTAACAGCTTCCTTCTGCTCAAGTAGTCTCTTGAACATGTAGAGTACAGAGTTCCACCTTGTTTCAACTGATTGTATCAGTTTGTGTTCTGGAAACTTCAGTTGTTTCTGAATTTCTTTGAGCTTCTCTGTTGCATTTGTACTGTGGTGAAAGAAAGCTATAATAGCACTGCATCTCTGCTGGATGTCAAGAAGATCAGGGAGTCTTTAACTACTAAATATAAGGTGTATGCAAAACATGGATAATGTGCTTTGCGCACAGCAGCAACCATATTGGCACAATATGCTGGTTTACTGTTTACTTGCCGCTTTCATGGGATACGGTATGTACATACACATTAAGAGCCAGTGTACCAGAGTCAAATTCCTCGTGTGTCCAACACACCCGGCCAATAAAGCAGATTCTGATTCTGACCATTTTCTGTGCCTACAGCCTGAACTTTGGCAGTTATGCCCCATTCATCAGCGATTCTTCTGAGAAAAGGTTGTCAGCACTGTGTTTTTCTGAAAAACTACAGGTTTCCAGAACATATGCTTGCATTTTCCAGTTTTTATCAATGATATGGCATGAGACAGTTAAATAAGCCTCTGTAGCTCTTGATGTCCACATATCCATTGTGAGTACAGCACTGTTTGCCATATCCAGAGATTTTTTTTACTTTTGAGCGACACTTTTCATACAGTGATTGGTATTTTCCCTTCCATTAACTGTTTCCTACTTGGAAGCTTGTACTGATGATCAAGAGTCTTTAGGTTTATAAAACTTCCATCATCAACCACAGAGAGAGGCTGTATGTCCTTCACAATCATCTCTGCAAGGCTCCCTGTGATAGTCAAGGCTCTTGGGAATCACCCAGGTGAAATAACAAAATAATTAACTCTATAACCCATCGGCATGTAGCCTAAATGTAGGAATGCTAATGTTCCTTTTACAGTTAACACAAAAGTGTTATTCTATTTAGCCATATTCATAGTTCATGTCTGAGGTGAATCTTTATATGGGTATATATTTTTCGGTTCCAGTAAAGTAATTGATTTAGATTTATTTCAGCTGGCTGAATATATTCTATGACTGTCTAAATTGTCTATATTTAATCAGCCTGCTAAAATTATGGTAGCAGAATTGTTGTCCACAGACATCGCAGTTTGCAGTGTTTTTGTCTACAGCTGTAAAATAGCTCCAAACAGCGCTCCTCTTTTTCTCTGCCATCATACAGCCAGCAGAACGTCACTGAGTTAACTGCACGACAACAACTCACAGCAGGAGAGGGGGGAGGGCAAAATGAGCATGAGCAAAGTGAGAGGAGCGTAGTGATGTGCAAGTGAAGTGATTAACCAGTATTGAAACATTTCAGGTAAGCATCTCGCTCTACGAAGCAGTATCGACTGGTATAATCACGTGAGTCAGACTTGATCGGTCACCGTCTTTTTCCGTACCAAAGCAAGCTTTGTGGTTCAAGGAAAATGTTGCTTCGAATTTTGGATCATCGGTGTCAGACGACCATCACTAGAGGAGCGGTGTTTGCACAACCGCTATGGTGTAACAGGGGTTGTGTACTAAATGTAGAAAAGAGAAACTGATGCGCAGGTATCGATCGATACCGATACCAAGGTTGGTATCAATACTATCGATACTTTAGATCGATCCGCCCACCACTATCACACACCTCTAAAGCTAATTGTATCATTTCCACTCCCTGCGCCCAGCGCCCAAAATGAGTGACAGTTTTGCCAAGACTGACTTCACCTTCTGTCAATAGCACTTGTAACATGATTGATCAGGACATGTGGAGGGTGTTCATTATTTGTCTTGGCTCATGAGCTGCATTCATGTATTATTTTGTGCACCTACGTGTAATTATTGTATATGGATTTGGTGTTGGATCATGGATTCACAATGACTGACTGACCTCCTCAGCTCACCTCAGCTCAGCAGCCTCTGTCCCATCAATAGCCTCCTGTAGCAACTTCAAACACAATGACAAATGAACAGGCCTAAATTCTGAATTTGTCATGATTCGGTTCCACTGCTTCCTGTCTGGCTTTTATTTTGACACTATTTCCTGTTTTTCACCTTAGTTCTGGTCTTTTCTTTACATTCATCACTCACATTAGTTTCACCTGCTTCTGACTTTCCAGCAATATATTCGGTTTTTGGTATTTTGTGTTTCTGACCCGGACTGTTAATTGGATTACCCTGTATTGCCTTGCCCTCTTATCTCGGACTGCTCATGTGTATCGGCTTATCGGACTTTCCCCTCGGACTACGCACTTTGGATTCCCCTGGATGTACGTGTTTGCTGGCTCTGACCTGGGACCGATACCGACCGTGAGTTTTTGTGTTTGCACCGTGTCTTGTATGGTTTTGTTGTTTAGTTTTCGTTCTCATAATAAAGAGACGGTTTTTTGTTTAACACTTCCTCGTCTGGCCATTTAATGAGTTCACAAAACACTTTTCGGCCGCATTACGCGCGCCGTTTCTGACAGAATTTTCTTAGCAAGTAGTGACTTGCAGTTTAGACAGTTAATTATAAAGTCATTTCTGAATTTTATAGATGTAATTAGTTTTGCAGTTATTTTCTGGAAATTGCTTAGACTTTATATTGTGTTTTTATTAAAGTGTGAAGTTAATTACTGATTATGTCAGTATAACAAGATACAGGGTAAACTTTTTTCTCATGTGGCAGCAATATGTTGAGCTTAAACAAAAGAGGTAAAACATGTTAGTCTGTGACCTTTTCAGACTTGGCTGGCAGATATTTTGTAAACTTTAACAGAGCCAGGCTTGCCAGTTCCCTTTGCCTTCAGCCTTTACTGTATGCTAAGCTAAGCTAAACACAGCCTGAATCCACTTCTGTACTCAGCACATCTGTGACTGATATCGATTTTCTCATCTCATCTCTGAGCAAATAAGTGAATTTCTTACATCACGGTGCATAAAATGTAGTATAAATATGTGTGTGTGTGTGTGCGTGCACATGTGTATAAATGTTCTGTGCTCAATCAGGTATTAAAGTATCAGAGGTAGAGAGGGCCTACCCAACAGACTTTGCAGTTCTTTATCCCTTGTCACTTAGATTTTCAATCACCCCTTCTCAATATGAAACCTTTTTTTAATATGAATGCGCACACGTTAAAGTACACTCACACACATGCACACAGTGTGCACATTTTGTCCAAATTTCCTCATTCCTACTTGCACATCAGAGAACTCAAAGTTCATTTTGAGCTTAGAAGTTGAGTTCAAATAGACTGAAATCCACATATGCAGTCACACACCCAAACTCACACATACACGCTCACCCTGCAGATGTATTCCCACCATTACTGTGAAAGGAACACTATTAAGGAAGTGCTGTGGTTGCATCTGTTCTGAGTGTGAGTACAGCCCTGAGCGACTCATCTATTTCAGCAACCTTCCCGTCTCCTTTAGCCAACGCAACAGAACACAGCGCTGCTGAACACAACTTCCCAAGCTTAAGTGGGACAGGCCTTGTAGTTTAGCATGTCTACGAGTCAATTTCTCTCTCATTATCTGCATTTCACGCTTTCTTACGTTCTTCTTGGAATCTGCCTGACTTTCCTTCTGGGTCTTTTTTCTTTTTGTTAATCTCTGTATTATCAGCGTGTGTTGAGTGTTCCTGTTTGCAAGACAGAAAGCAAGAGATGCTGACTGTGTGTCTGCTTCCAACAGCATGAGTGACATTTTGCAGACAGTAACTCTGTAGACAGATAAGGTGTCATTTGATATAAGAGTTGTGATAATGATCAGAAACTGAGCTTTGTAACACTAGCATGTGCTTCTCATGCATGTGAATGGACTCGTGTGTGTGTGTGCATAGATACCAGTGTGTGCCAGCCCCTGCTGTCAGAACACACTGAGAAAAACAAAGCAAGTCATCCCCACATTGTTATTTGGTGACACTGCAAAACTGTCAGGGTGCTTGTATATAGAACACTTGCTATATCACCTGAGTTTCTTGGAACAGTGCAGACATGACAAATGAAACATGTACACACACAGTTTTGATCTCACACACACACACACACACACACACTGCTGTCTCTAGAGCACCAGATTATCTTTTGTCTGCATCTGGAACCACTGGTTCCATGTGCATCCATGATAATGTGTGCACATGTCCATGCACAGTATGATGGTGTGTGCGGATTTGTACCAGAGCACAGTGGTTTTTCTGCAGTGCTACAGTGCCATCTACAGCTGGCTCTCGCTCGGGAGCAGATCAGCACAGAGCCGGTGGCCATATGCGAGCATTGGCCTTCCATTCACTCTCACCATGGGAGCGAGTGTTTCCTCTGTGTGTGTGTGTGTGTGTGTGTGTGTGTGCGCATGTGCTGCAGTGAGCACAGCATAAAGGTGAGAGGATACAAGAGGAGGAAATAGCCTTGTGTTTCTGTGTTTGCATGCGTGTGTGTGTTCGTGTGGCTTTTCACTTCTCCAGCTGACAACTAAAATACCATACTGCTCCAGTTTCACAGACATGGCCTTTTCCCTCCAAGTATTTTTTTTCCCTTTTCCCCTCCTCCTCCTCAACTCCTCCTTCTCTACTTTCACTTTCAAAGTCACCACCGGTCCAGAAGTTTTGTTCTGCCATTGAACTTTAACATCATTCTCAACTTCTTTTCTTAAGGATAACACTCCTTCTCTCTCAGAGTCATGCTCTCACTTTGCTTCAGCTCTTATCTTATTTATGCTGCTCACTTGAATTATAAGATGCAGTTTCCAATGAAACTCAGTTACATAAATCAGCTCTGCCATGGAGAAACTTTGAATACTTGTTCGCCAGTCATTTGAATTCTATTCACTCTAGTGCTGTCAGTACTTTTCTGGCTTGACATTGTGCACCAGTCTGTTGGCAATGGGATTCAAACTTTAGTCAGTTTAATGAAGAACACTGAAAAGGTGATTGATAACAGTGGCAAAAAGATGTATGAACAGGAATAACATTTGGATCACTGTGTTTAGACAGAAGTGCTTGCGCATCTTCTCAGACTACTTCTCCCCTTTCTCTCTCTTTATCGCTTCTGCCTTTTTATTCATTCTCTCCCACAGTGACACTGCTCTTCTCGTCTACCTCTCCCTGTCTTCTTCTCTCTTCCTGCAGTTCCTCCATTGGGGTTAATGAATGACTTGGCAGGAGGTGGTGGCTGTGGGGGAGCCAGTAGGACTCGGAGAGGTGAGGAGACATGCTTCCTGTCCCCTCCCAGCTACTATTCTCACTTACCAGACTGCAATGCCATGCAGCCCTGCCAGGAACAGGATGGCACCGGCTTATTGGATTATCTGTTAGAATGACTTCCTGGTACTGGGCAGGGTTTGTTCACAGTTCTAAAACAAACTGGATCTTCAGCCAGATTTGTGTGGCAGTGTTGGCGCATAAAAAGCATGGTTATAAAGAGAAAAGGAACCAGATCCTCAAATTAACCTTAAACTCTTGAAGACATAAGGGTACATTCAAATAGAGGTGCTAGATGACACTGCTGACTGTTTATAGGTGGCTGTGGGTGGCTATGTTGATCAGTCAGTCCACCACTTTGGTCTTTGGACATTTTTGCTAGAGTGAAATATCTTGAAAAACCCACTGGATGGACTGCCATCAACATTTGTCTGCAGCAACAATGTCTTCAGAATCAGGGTGGGATGGTAGGCTCTACCAGGCCTGGGCAGAGCATGCAAGAGGCGGGGTATGTTTTAATTTGGTCAGAAAGAACCAGTTCTCTTGCTGTTCCTTAAATATGTCTGATAATTCTGGCACTGGCCCTTAAACACAGAATTTTACTAACCTTATTGTTTCACGCCAGTTACATGTTAGCACATCATCAACATGTCCAATAGCTCACTGTGAATACTCTGGACTGTATGCAGCTGTTTTTTCACTTGAGCAGACAGACAGACAAAGGCTCAGGATGGGCAGCCTTTTGCCACAACTAGTTGGGGTGAGTGGATAGAGGAGAGAGAAAAGAAAGAAAAGCATCAGCCGCCACCAGCCTAGGCCTATAACTAAAGAATGGTAGCCGAAACCAAACTTATCCTAGAATGCATGTCCAGTAATTGCATAGACACCACTACAAATGAAGTCTACCCTGTTGACTAGAAACACTGGTAAATATACTCCGTGTCAACAGGACAGCCCAGGCTGCCTGGAATTTTACAGTTCCAATGCATGTCTGGAAAGGGCTTTAGTTTACATAAAAATTACAGGCTTCTTCATAAATGTAATTTTGACCACAATGCAAATACAAGGCTTTTGTAATCCACTAAATATGGCCTTGCAACATCTACTGTATAATCAATGCCCCCAGTAAGGAGAAGCTGACTATCTGGACAGCGCATGGGGTTGTAAAGGTCTAATAAACTTACAAGATGGATAATGCATGTAAAGAATATAATTTAGGCCATTTGACCATGATACTTATGTCAATAAAAGTACTTTCAAAGAAGCAGGCCACTATCTGTGTAGATACCCATTCTATGTTTGCACTTATGAGTAATTTCTTTGAGTTACAAGATATAGACAAATGAAACGTATTGAGAACATACAAGCCTTTGTTTTCACCGAACCTTTAAAATATTGACCCCCCCATTAAACAGTGCTGAAAAAACTGGTCCACGATCGAAACAAATTGATGATCCCTGCTGTAGTGTCTTGTAAGGTCTTGTTACTTGTGGTTTTATAGCTCACAGCATCTGTAAGTCTTTGAATGTGACATATTAGTCGAGAATACACAGTATCTTGGCAAGATCTTGACAACTGTTTTATTAGTTTCCCATTAAATTTGATGCAGACAATCATGTCCCCACATGATGACTTGCTTTTGTGACTCCAAGATGTTTCAATCTACCACCATCACCAGGTCACAATTTCAGTTTGTCCAATTTGCATGTTGAATTGCTGTTGTGAGCACAGTTATCTGTACATTTGATTTAGCATGACTACCATGGAAAACAAACTTTAGCCCTTAACTTGTATTCCTCTTGCAGTTGTTTTCTCCTCACAAAGCTGTGGTCTCATTATAAGCTTTGTAATAATGATATGAGACAAAACAGAAAAAAAGAGTTTTGTATTTTGCTGTAGTTAATCAAGCAATAATATATGCAGTCACTAATGCCAGACAAACAAGTCTTTCAGAAACCTTTACACTAACTAAGAGGAGAGCCGCCGTCATGCGGATTAGATGACCTAGCTATCAAAAAGTACTGTGCTTTGATGAGATTCTAGGATAGAGATGCCAGAGAATACACAGTGATTTACTTACTGAGCAGTTTGAAGACATTCCTATATTTTTCCCTCAAGATGCATATTACTCACCTTTGCACCTGCAGTAGGCCATATCAGATGAGTCGACAGCCCTTTTTTCTACCTGACTAATTTTTTGAAAAGGGAATCTTCTGCGGTCTTTTGCAAATCTCCTAATGCTAGGTCATATGCTTACAGAGCTAATGGGCACAAATTTGAAAGCGATCATAATCCTTCTGAAAAACGTAGCAGATCACTTTATAAACTGTCTCTGTCACTTGCCTGTGGGGTGTTTGTGGAAAGTGTGTGTGGGTCAGTGTTGGAGGGGGGTCCCAGAGATGGGCTTCTGGAAAGTACCACAATGAGCTGTAAGGAGCTGTGGAGAAAGACTAAGGGCAAAGTCACAAACAGACAAATGAGCTGATTTGTTGGCTGATTGAGCACCGCTTGTCGATTAAATCCCTTTCACTGTGTTGCTGTGCTGAAAACAGACAGAAGAAAGAAAAAAGGTGAACGACTGACAAAAGGGACATGAAAGACTGAACTAGGACACAGAAGAAGGCCGACTATGAGACAAAAGCCTTTTGAAACATCATAAAGACTTAGATGCTAGTTGTCATTTGACTTGTGGGATTTTTAGAAATGACACCCCCTCCCCCCAAGTTGAAAGAGAAGGAACAAACACAACAGGAGGGGTGAGATGGGCTGTAGGGGAGAACTGAAATACTTTCTGCTGCAAAAAGTGGAGAGTCAAGCTGAGTGGGAGGGACCGCACGTGTGTGCATGTGTGTGATTATGCATCCTTGCAACTCCAGTATAACTTGTGAGTATGTCTCCGCCTATGTCACCCAGATCAACAATTGTCATAGGAACATGGCTTTCAGAGGGACAGGCATATTTCCGTCATGTCTTTGTTCTTTTTAATGTAATACAATGCCGCCCCCACCACACGCAACACACACACTTACTTTTGGTTATATTTTTATCTTGTTTTACTTTTTCTCTTTTCTCTTCCTTTCTGTTCTTTCAGTTTACAAAATTCCAGTCTGTACTATTGAGAGCTATGACCAGTCTGCGGCTACACAGCCATCATAGCGTAGCTATCATTATTTCACAAAATAAATCTCAAAAAAAGACAAAATCATTACAGTTCACATAGATACTTATAAAGATACATATTGTAGTGAGGCATAAAACTCATGGTTCCCACCAGAAATCTTCAACCACTGGTCAGTGCCCCCTGGTGGTGTGCAAAGACATTGCAGGTGGTCCTTGCTCATACATTCAATAATATAGTGTCATTGGGAATCTTTTGTTTGTTTGTTTGTTTTAACACTCTTCCATGTATTACATATTGTTTATGAATAAAGAAAAATCATGAAAAGCTAAGTTGACTTTTAGGATTAAAATCATGCCCCTCCTGTCTATCCACCTCACAACAGTGGTTCTCAGGTTACGTCTCAGTCAGAATGGTGGTCACTGTATCACAACAGTTTGAAAACTGGGACAAATTGGAACCTGATGTGCAAAGTTATTTTTGTTTATCTCTTGCTTTCCATGCTTTCCTCCATCAACAAACCGTGTGCAGTACATCAACAATTTTCACAATCTGATAATGTGTGATGAACAACATATTTGATGTTTTGAAAACACTGGAAAATGGCACATAGTGTATGTCTTCGGACTGTGATATAATTCAGGATATATCTTCTCCACTATCGAGGAGCACATTATTTGTGATGTGATTTATATTTGTTTCATCTACTACTGTGATCAAGGCAATGCAAATTGATCAGGGGATTTAGGCTGAGTTTGGGCTTTCATCAAATCCCTACCTGCCATCTTCACAGAAAACAGACTCAGGGTAACTGACTCAGTGTGATACCAATCACCATAATACACTATCATGTATGAAGAGCAGTGTGTTTCTGTGAAAGCTAACAACCGCTTATTGTCCCCACTGTGCATGGTCTGGTCTATTTGTTGTCTTGAACAGATGCAGTTGTACCGCTGTGACTTGTTTCCCTTCTGTCCACTAGGATACACATTGCTTCCATGGATGATAGCAAATTTATTATCCTTCAACTACAGGAAATATTTAATCTTTTGCCAATTTTGAAGTCACACCTGCTGCATCCTATCAATTTATACACCCCACATCCCTTACTTTAGCATGGAAATCAGACCCTTGATATCTTTTGAATCACCACTGTTGCTTGTGCATTGTGAATAAGAGAATGCTTTGTGATCACTACCACACACTGGAGAAATGCTCATTCACCAGCCCTCTAAGTAGCTACCTGCTAGATAGATTAGAACTAGTAGCATGGGGTTTGTTTGTCTCAGGGGTTGTTAATATGATTTTTGTTTGTTTATTTGTTTTCTTTACTTTATAGAGGGTTTTCCACTACCAGCTACTTAGAATATCAATAGCAGGCCAGATGCACCTTGGTATATTCCGTATTCTCCTCAGGTACTGTGAAGGAGCCACAGCATTTATTTTTCATTCCCCTCTCCTTGTCTTCCAATATGGTGATTTTTAATCACCTAATATCATAGCACGATGAACAGATTGCCATGAGCTGCAAGTAAAGGCTCTGTGACACTAAACAAAGAAGAGGAGTGGGAAGGAGCAGTTCTGCCTCTAATTAAAAAAAGTGAATCTGATCTTTGTGTATGTGTGTGAGCGTGTGTCCATTCCTCAGTGTTTCCGTGATTAGAAATGTAAAATAATGACTGAGGCATGTGTTCCTTTGAATGCCACAAGAAACATCACCATTACTAGTGCATTCTGTCCTGTCTCCTTATATATGTATGAATTCATACAGTTCATATAAAATCCCCACTCGCCCCCCACTTCGGGGCGGCCTTATTCCTTCCTCCAAGCTCGGGTCCTCTACCAGAGGCCTGGGAGCTTGAGGGTCTTAGCTATTCTAGCACTGCACTCTTCTGGACAGAGATCTCAGATGTTGTTCCTGGGATCTGTTGGATCCACTCTCCCAGTTTGGGGGTAACAGCCCCCAATGTTCCTATTACCACAGGGACCACTTGTGCCTTCACCTTCCACATCTTTTCTAGCTCTTCTTTCAGCCCTTGGTATTTCTCGAGCTTCTCATGTTCCTTCTTCCTGATGTTGCTATCTCTTTGGATTGCTACATCTATCACTACAGCCTTCTTCCTCTGTTTGTCCACCACTACTATGTCTGGTTGGTTGGCCATTACCAGTTTGTCAGTTTGTATCTTGAAGTCCCACAGGATCTTAGCTTGGTCATTCTCAACAACCTTTGGAGGTGTATCCCATTTTGACTTTGGGACTTCCAGCCTGTACTCGGCACAGATGTTTCTGTACACTATGCCAGCCACTTGGTTATGGCGTTCCATGTATGCCCTGCCCGCTAGGATCTTGCACCCCACTGTTATGCCCTGGATTGTCTCAGGGGCATCTTTGCACAGCCTGCACCTGGGGTCCTGCCTGGTATGGTAGACCCCGGGCTCTATTGATCTTGTACTTAGTGCTTGTTCTTGTGTTGTCAAGATTAGTGCCTCTGTGCTGTCTTTCAGTCCAGCTTTGTCCAGCCACTGGTAGGATTATTTGATATCAGCCACTTCTTCTATTTGACGGTGGTACATACTGTGCAGAGGTTTGTCCTTCCATGAGGGTTCCTGCTCTTCCTTCCCTTGTTCCTCTGGTTTCTGCTGCCTGAGGTGTTCACTAAGCATGTCATCACTCGGGGCCATCTTCCTGATGTATCAATGGATCTTTGTTGTTTCGTTCTGGATAGAGGCTCTGATGCTGACTAATCCTCGGCCTCCTTCCATCCCCTTGGTGTACAGTCTCAGGATGCTGGATTTGGGGTGAAATCTGCTGTGCATTGTAAGGAGCTTCCTTGTCTTGATGTCAGTGGCATCTATCCCCTCCTTCGGCCAGCTTATTATGCCAGCAGGGTACCTAATGACCGGCAGGGCGTAGGTGTTTAAACAGCAACTCATCCTTGGCCATCGGACTTTTAACGTTGAGCCCCTGTGTTTTCAAAGAACATTATTTTAACAGCTTCACTAGCAGCCTCATCAGGCAGCGTTTACTGGCTTTGGCAGCAGGAGGCATTCATTGACTGTGTGGTTTCTTTGCAGACAGTGTGACAAGAGGCTAAAAGGACACTTTAAGTGCTAATTTGCTACTTGAATATGTCATAACAGCTTCGACTGCTAAAGAGTTTCATTAGAAGAAGCCCTGAACCTTACATGCATTGTTTCAATTGAAACTATTTTTAATCACTTCAACAGATGTTTGTCTTTGGAGAAGCTTAGCCAACTTCACTTTAATCTAGTCGCAGTTTAATGCTAATCAAATCACCTTGCTTTATGAAGTAGTAGTAGGTAAAAGCACAAGAAGTCCCTGTGGCAATGATGACAGTTTGAAGGCAGAAAGATTTAGCACAAGACAAATTATAGTGCAGTAAATATGGTAGCCTAATGAGAGTTTCTATGAGGAGGCTTCACTCCTCTGAAGGAGCTGTTTTTGTGTTTTTTAAACTGATGAGTGCACTTATGTTAACAGGCAAGTCTTTGATCATTGTCATTGTTGTACATGTTCTTGAGTCAGATCATGGACCAATTACTGATAATTTTGTGTCTTTATTAACTATAAACATGATCATTGACTTAAGAAGAACACAGCCCAGTATTACTTACACATCCATTTAGGATACAGACATTGAATTGTTCCCAAATACAAATATTTGGGTAATGTGGTTGATACCATGCTTTGCTTTAAGGCAAATACAGATGCTATCTGTAAAAAAAAAAAGGTTTTTGTTCTTTCAAAAAAAGGATTAATTTTCTAAGGTATGCAACACTTATGATTTTATAGTTTATTCTAAACTGTCTAAATCACCCATGTACACTGTATTTTATTTATATTGCTCATATAGAGACTTTGGTTTTTTTATGTCTGACTATTGATGTTGCAAAATCTGTGTATTCCTGTGACCTGTGTGCCATGCCTGCCTTCCTTGGCATATTAGTAACAAAGTTGAAATGACTAAGTAATAACTAAGTCATAGTTTTATACAAACTTTTCCACCCCATGGTCTTGCCATGGTTCTCACATATATGTTTTGTTAGACAAGGAGAATCAAACTGCTTAACTTACTGACAGCAAGAAAGTTAATGGAACTGTAATACAACACAGTTTGATGCACTACAGTACAGTTTGAAAGTAATAAATAGCCACTGAGTTAAGGTGCCTTTCTTTAGCTGAGATACAGCAGGAAGAAAGCCACAGTAACACACATTTATCACTTGACTGTCTAGAGAACATTTAGGACTCTGGGATCTCTCATATATTATCCATTTGATTTTATGCAATACAAAAAGTAATCGTTGTAAAACAAAGGCAGAGAAAAAAAAAACATGGCAAATGGGTTTAAGGTGTTTATGCCTGAATTTAAAAATATACTGAGCCTACAAACAAACCTGCTGTATTGAACCTATTCTTTTGTGATATCACAATTGGCTTCCAGATATAGACTATTACAAAAACAGTAGAGTCAGTGTTTTTCTCGATAGTAGAATTGATCTCATTGATACAGTTACAATCTGTATCTCATTGCATCATGTCAGATTGCTTTAATACCAAGCCAAAAATTAACTCTTCCAACCCCTATCCATCCATTCAATGCACCTTGGCATTGACTCTCCAAGTCTCTGAATTTGACTGGAGGAATGAACTAGTGCTGTTCCAACCTGAATGAATCGGTATATCTACTAATACATTTAGCAGGTTCAACAAAATGAGTTTACGCTGGTACATACTTACACATGCTGCGTGCAAAAGACTGACACTGACAAAGGCTTTCACATTCTCCTGTCTACTCACCTTTTTGTACCAAACTACCAGCTACAATATATAAATTAAACCATTTCAACCGTAAATAGTTTTAAAAATACACCTGATTACTGTGTGAGAAAGTTTAGCTGTAGGCAGCGCAGCAGGAGACACACGCGTTACCCTTGAGGCTTACCGTAGCTGTATGTACTGCTGCTGGCACCATTCAGATTAGATTAGATTAAACTTTGTCATTACCCATGTACAAGTACAAGGCAATGAAATGCAGTTCAGCATCTAACCAGAAGTGCAATAACAGCAGTGAAGAGTGTGCTGTATCTACAGTATGAACAGTCAAAACTAATTTACTGATTGATATTTACAGTAAAATATGTAGGGTAACATATGATATGTGACAGACTATGGATTCAAGTTACAAGTAATCTCATCCCCCATAAATATTCATTGTCAAATCATTTTAGCTTTTTCAGTTTCATACATTTCTTTTGTAAACAATCAGGAAACATTAAAATAATAAAGCTTGCCTCTGCAGCTCAGACTGAAGACAATTCATATTCACATATTTTTTATTCACAGACATCTCTGAATCTTGGAGGTTTGAAGAAGCTTCAACATAAATATATTAATTTTCTCCAAGGGAAAGTGTAGACATCAAGCGTTGCATGATGGTAAATAAAAACAAAGGGGTTTTCAGACCAGTCTACCACCTTTGACTCTCTGATACCATATTTTTGTCTTGTCTGTCTCACACACACACACACACACACACACAGTGAAAAGAGCTTCCTCCCACATCTTTGAGTAGGAGGTTAATAATTATGTATATATGTACTCGAGCCAGGATGAATAAAATCATATTTGCTCTCTGCACACAAAATGTTGAAACTTAAATACGAGTGTAACTACTGTGGGCAACACTTCAGGTAAGAAAGAAGGAAATGGCTAAAATCTTATTGTATGTGAAAGAGTTCAGTGGCAAAGTGTCAGAAACGGCGTGTAATGAGGCCGAAAAATGTTAGGTGAACTCAATTAAATGGCCAGACGAGGAAGTGTTGAACAAAACCGTCTCTTTATTAAGAGAACTAACGTTGAACAAAAGAAAACCATACAAGACACGGTGAAAACACAAAACTCACATGTCCTTATTAACA
>NW_018127909.1:1223737-1224142 GCF_001952655.1 Monopterus albus | reverse complement strand
GAAACCAATGTGAGTGATGAAGAATGTAAAAAGACCGAAACTAAGGTGAAACAAAAAACAGGAAGTAACGTCAAAATAAAAGCCAGACAGGAAGCAGCGAAACCGAATCATGACAGTTACCCCCCCCACAAGGATGGCTCCCAGACAGCCAAACACAAAACAAAACCAAAACTGAACCAAGCAGGGAGGGAGGAGGTGGCCAGGCAGGAGGTCACGAAGAAAGAAAAACAAAACCCCAAAAAAACAAGAAACCACAGGGACCACAACACTGACAAGGGGAACGAGGACCAAACAGACAAAAGAACAAGAATAGAAAAAACTACCCGAAAAACAAAGTCCTAGTCCAGGGGGTGACCCCAAAAAACGGGACCAGACAGAGACCAGAGAGGCCGCTCGGGTGGGCGC
>NW_018127909.1:1222661-1223529 GCF_001952655.1 Monopterus albus | reverse complement strand
GCTAGACCCAGGGGTGGAGGGGCAAGGCGTCCTCGCCGAGCCCCTCAAAGGCAGGAAGCAGGGGCAAGGCGTCCTCGCCGAGCCCCTCAAAGGCAGGAAGCAGGGGCAAGGCGTCCTCGATGAGCCCCTCAAAGATCGGGAGCAGGGGTAAAGCGTCCTCGCCGAGCCCCTCAAAGACCGGGAGCAGGGTCCTGTAGGGCTTTGGCGGTCCAGCCAAAGGGGCAGGATCTCATCGGCACACTGTAGACCTGGTACCCTGGCAGGGGCACTGTTGTCGGTGCACCTGGGTTTCTTGGTCTCAGTGGGGACATTTTGGCGATCATGCCAAAGGGCAGCCTCTGGGGCGATGTCGGTGCACCGGTCGACCCACTCAGGTACAGGAACACGGACTGCAGCAAAGGCCCTGGCTGGCGGTTCACCGTCGGCACACTGATCACTCTGGGCCCTGGCGGGGACACTGTTGTCGGCACACCCGGGCCCCCTGGCATCAGAGGGGACGTCACCGTTGTCCAGCCAGGGAACCGGCAGAGGCTGCTGCTGCTGGAGCTGCTGGTCAGGCACAGATGCAGACACCAGAACTAAGGCGGCATCGGCACACCGGCCGACCCGCTCGGAAACAAGACCTGGAACTATATCAGGGACAGACACAAGGACAGGGACAGAGACAGGCACCAAGGGGGTGTCGGCACACCAACTGGCTCGGGCCCTGGCGGGGACATTTTTGTCGGCGCACCAGGGTTTTAGTGAGTCAGCGGGGACACCACCATGCCCAGGCCGGAGGGCCTGTGGAGACTGCATCTCTGGAACAGGCTGAGGTGGCTGCAGCTGGCATGGTGCTGGCTGAGGAGGGCGCAGCTGGCGGGGCGCG
>NW_018127909.1:1217919-1222227 GCF_001952655.1 Monopterus albus | reverse complement strand
CTTTTGCTGGGCTCAGGTAGGTCTCCAGGAGGTGGAGGTTGTAGAGCCGGTGGCAGAGCTTGCTTAGTTTCTGCCCCAGCTCCGTAACAGCGTTGGGTGTGTCTGCGGGGTCCATGGTTATGTATGTGATAGTGGGTGTGTATGGGAAGGGCTGGTGATTGACTGGCTCTGACGTCCTCGCTGGCTGAGTTCAATTTGGCCCGATTGTACTGTCAGAAACGACGCGTAATGCCGCCGAAAAGTGTTAGGTGAACTCAATTAAATAGCCAGACGAGGAAGTGTTGAACAAAACCGTCTCTTTATTAAGAGAACTAACGTTGAACAAAAGAAAACCATACAAGACACGGTGAAAACACAAAACTCACATGTCCTTAACAGTCCAAGGTCAGAGCCAGCAAACACATCCAACAGAGGTGATCCAAAATACGTAATCCAGAGGGAAGTCCGATATCATACACTGTGGCAGTCTGAGACAAGAGGGCAAAGCAGAAACGAATATACCAAGGTAACAGTCAGGTGCAAACAATAACGAAACAGGTGAAACCAATGTGAGTGAGGAAGAACGTAAAAAGACCAAAAATAAGGTGAAACAAAAACAGGAAGTAACGGCAAAATAAAAGCCTGACAGGAAGCAGTGGAACCGAATCATGACACAAAGTGATGGTGGTTTTATACAATGGCCATCTCTGCCTCCAGCCACTTTATGCTTCAGTATTAAAGGAGACTGTGAGCCACCACTGCTATACAAGCTAGTTATTAACTGTTGTCCATCAAGAGAGCACTTGATTTAATGCAACTATGTGTAGTTTAACCCTGCATTTGAGCATGATGCCAAGCGGTCATCAATAAAATAAATTCATGCTTAGGAACAGCTGAAAGCCCAAAATAAGGAAGCAAATCTCTGTTATTTTCCAGACTAAATCATAGTATTGTAAAATATCTCCAGACACAACTAACCACCAGAACCCTTCTCGATGAGCCACAACAGGATCTGAAAATCTAATTAAATTCCATTCTTGCATTATACATTCTATCAGTTAGTGTTACATTAATGATAGAGTTGATGTTGACTGCCTCAAGTGTTGCTGCAGAGTTTCCCATTATTTGAGTTGGGGTGAAATCAGGTGAAAATTATATTTTATGGTGCACATCTGATTAATGCTCCTCAGATCAGCCTGTGGTAAATCACACAGCAGGCGATGGCAACAATAAAACTGGGTTTACTCGATGCAATACATGTAATTATGATAGATTTACTGGGTTTTATTTTGAAGTCCATTCTTCCATGTTTTTAGGTATAAAAACTTGCCATACATGGCATGACTCAGTGGTGGGTGGCAGTGACTTGGTGTGGTCCACCGCTTTGGACTGAGACTGGCAAATCATTGGATGTGTTGCCCTGAAGTTTGCTTCAGATATTCATGTTCCCTCAGGAAGAATTGAAATAACTTTTCAATCTAGTAACTTTACTTTTAATATCGTAACACTTCTAACCATACAGTACTGGAGTGTCATACTGCATGTTACAGCATGGTATGCAGATTAACATAACTCTACCAGGCTACACAAACACTCAACTCTTCTTTTGCATTCTTTTCCCTATTTACCTTTTTATTTTAAGCAACTCTGTTTCTGGCACGCAGTCCATTCTTCACTCGACTAGATTACCTGCCAGCACCAGCTGCCAAAGGTACACAAGCTTTTAACACTGTGACTCAATTGGCTGGTTTCCATACCTTTTAAACACACACATGCACACTGGTGCAATAAACAGACACACACACACCAGCACGTGAATGCGCACCATCTTCACGAGCTGCACTGAGATTTGTGTAAAATCAGCACCACTTTCAGCAACACTTCATCTACCTGCTGAAGTTTCTCTGCCTTTTTCAAATGTAACTGATTATATGAATAAGCGATTTTGCTGAAATAGAACAAAAGAGTAAAAATGAGAAAAGGGCCCATCATCTCAGAACATTATGTGCAGCTAATTTGCATTTTGGATCTTGATAATATGCTAAAACCCTTCTAAATGTAATATCTAAAGACTTAGTAAAAAATTTTAATCATTTAGCCCTTTTATCAATATTAGTCACAGTACAACCACCAGGTGTCAGTATATTCAGAAATATTCAAACCCCGCACATAGAGTATTTATGGAGCCCAGTAGGTTGTGAAGGTAAACCTGTGTTTTGACTTGTGTGCATAGACAAATTACAAAACATCAAATTATTATTATTATTATTCCTTTGAAAATAATTATATTGAGTATTTCTATTTTTTGCAACTTCCTACTTTGACTTTAGAGGCAAATATTGTACTTTTTACTCCACATTTATTTGATCATTTTAGTTATTTTTCAAAATAATACAATTAATAAAACAAAATACAGTTTAGTGATCCCTGGTGGTGAATTCACAAGGTACCCAGCAGTATGTAAAGTAAGTCAAATTCTAAGTATATAAGGTTGTTAAACATGAGCTCCACCTTTACCAGCTGCAACACTGTGTTCAACACAATGATACATCAATATATATAATCCAATATTATGATATACTTAAATATGAAATGTGGCATTCTACATAATAGTACATTTACTTGTGGTGCACACTGTTTTACTGTGAATACCTTCACCTAATTTTACTTAAGCAACATTTTAAATACAGGACTGTTACATCTAACAGAGTATTTTTTTCATTGTGGTATTGCTATTCATAGTTGGATAAAGAATCTGAGTACTTCATACACCACTGTATATTAGTTCTTTTGGACCCATCACTAGCTCCCTATCACACATCCAGAGACTGATCAATATTAGCATTCATCTGGAGTCACATTTCAAATGACATGCAGTGAATTTACCCACTGTTAATATAGTATTAACTAACACAACTTTACTTATTTACTTGTTTAGACACAGTGCATATTCACTTGGGTGACGGAGCCTTCCCACGTCTTAGTATTGTACCCTTTATAAGGTCAAATTTGGAGTGAAGAATAACATCCAGGAGAATCTTAGGTGAAGGTGTATTGTGACAAATCTCCATATGTGTATGTTCAGTTCAGTACATTGCTGTTGCCAAGATGCATATTATTTTATCTGCGTTGTCATGCTGATGTTCACATTTTTTGCACTTGTATTTTATTTATTTATCAAAAAGTCCCCATACTTTCCTGTCTGTCAGCATGTTTGGCAGGTGAATGTCGAATCAAAAGCGAGAAATGTGTGGAAACCTCTTGTCAGTGTGGCCTAGGAGACAAAGCACAGTAATGAGCACATAGGTCAGCATTTTATATTCCTGTGACTCCACACACATGAAAACAATGTACCCATCCACTCGCGCACACAGAAACTAACTAACTTGCACTTCTGTTCCTTGAGCCTCCTTTCAAACTAGAGTTTTGTTCCACTTTATTTTCTGTCAGTTTCAATATTATGCTACCATCAGCATCTGTAGTATTTTTTCTCTCATTCAAGCTCTGACCGACAAGAGATGCAGCCTGGCAGAGTGAGGTAATGAGGGAGACAAAGGATATGTCTCTGACTCAGGAAGGACTGGTTTTGTTGTATGTGACACAGGAAAAACTAGAAAAGGAAGGGATAGTGGGAGAGGGAGAGAGAGAGAGAGAGAGAGACTGACAGAATAGACGCAGACATCAGTAATGTGAGAGGAAGGATCATGTCTCGCTCGCTTGGTTGCACACGAAGATGTTTCCGAATCCAAATGCCACATTCAGCAATGCAGCAGTAATGTATCTGACACATACTGTACACTGCATTCCATTTTTAATGATTTTTTTTCTCTGTTACTTTCATATTTTGACAGCATGTGCTTGGAGAAAACCTAAATGAAATTTGGGATCATGTAGTTGTTAGTAATACTGAATGTAACTGATTCACTCTGAAAGTTCTTATCAGGTTCATCCAGTTGGATAAGGTGGTGAGCTGTTATCTGTTTGTCCTTATGGACATCAGTACATAAGTTGAACATACAAATATACATGAATACAAGTTGGTCATCCACATACAAAAGCATGTGGATGACCAAACAAGGTGTAGTATCCTGTTACAGAAAATATGGGATTTGTTTAAACTGTGTATTCTTTAAATATACTGTGTGTGTGTGTGTGACAACTCAACAGGAAATCACAAACACAAACTTTGGTACAATAAAGATAATAAGAAAAAATATTGTGCTCTGAGTGATGAGATCCGCCCTGAGTACCTTAAGTCTCTGGATGTTGTTGGGCTGTCTTGGTTGACACGCTTCTGCAACGTCACATGGCGGTCGGGGACAGTGCCTC
>NW_018127909.1:1214783-1216530 GCF_001952655.1 Monopterus albus | reverse complement strand
AGACTGAGCCGGTTTGTGGCTGCCCCAGCCAAAAGAGCATTAGTATAGCTGAGCAGTGATGTTGGTTGAAGGCCTGGCTCACAGTCATCATTAGGAATTTATCCCAAAGGTGTTAGATGGGGTTAAGGCAGGCTCAACCAAGCTGGGAAAACTATTTCTTTACAGACAAGGCTTTGTGCATGTTGCTACAAACTTAGAAAAAAGTGCCAGTGACCACAAGAAATCACCAATCTCAGGAGTGGGAATTAATAATGATAACTTTCCCCTAGGGGAAAGTCAACTCAGAGCATGAATCCAGAATAATTCACTCAATTAAAGGGTGTGTTCCAATGAGGGCTGTCCAAAATTCATAGTTTCTGCGGACTTCTAGAGAGTCCATTTGGGGTCCAGACTTCACCAGACACAGGCTATAAACACTAACAACAAATTTCATTATTGGTTTTGAGTGCACAAGTTTACTGAAGTAGCAGTAGCAGCAGGAGGTATAGCAATTCACCCATCACTCACAAAATTGGTGGTTTGATTCCTGGCTCCTTCTGTCCATGTGTTCAAGTGTCCTTGAGCAAGACGATGGTCAGGCCAGGAGTTTAACAAGCAACAAGGCGAGCAGTGCGGCTGCAGGCATGAAGACAAAAGAGTGAGCAGATCAATGAGAGCTGAATTACAGGACCATAACCAGTATGGTTATACCAATACAGTATATGTCACAGTGAGAGTATACCATGTGAGTGCAGCAGGCACCTGTTAAAGGTGACTGCCTGAACTACAGTAGCTCACAGCCTCACAGGTTTATTTCTGGTGTATATATTTTGTATAAAACCCTATTCACTTCCCAGTGCATTCTCATAAAGGCTGATAATTTGTTCTGTGTAATACATTCAAGCACATATTCATAAACATGCACTCATTCAGAGGCATTAAATGCATAAAAACAGACATGTGAATACATTTTTAAAAGCCGGAAACACTTGAACATCTTTGCCTTTAAAAATTCAAAGCACAACTTCACATTGTGCCTGAAAGGAAGATGGGAATGGACATAGTGGAGAGACAGCAAAATAAAAGCAATTTAGCAGAGAAAGGAAAAGAGAGTGCGAGGGACCCAGACTGATGTGAGAAGTCGTCATCTGTATGATTTGCCTTGCCCTCATAACAAAGCAAAACAACACCTTATTTCATAAATAACATCTTGTTTGCCACTGATAAAGCAAATAGTTTTCTCTCTGCCAACAAATGTGGCTCCCAAATCTCATAAACCTCTTCTAACCTTTCATAAATGTGTTTTTTCTCTCCTTTATCCATTCATTCTTTGCTTTCTGTGCCTGTGACCCCCCTTCCTCCCTTTTGGATCTTCAGCGCTGCTTTATTGTCTTGGTAAGTCGTGGCCAGCAGAATTTTTTTTTCAAGCACAATGCACCTTTGTTATGAAGCTGGGGGGGGATTAGTGCTTTAGATTAGCTGATATCATCTTTCTTACCAGAAAAAGCATATAAGGGCTTGAAGAAAACAATATCACTTTGACTTCGCAGTTGAAGACTTAAGTTTAAAGAAACACATTTTTCAGCTCCTCCTTTTAATTGCTGATGACATTTCTACATTTGACTAATGAGATGGAAAAGAGTGTCGTTGAATCCATCTATACATCAAAAGAAGACTTCAAAATGAGTGAGTGGAGCTCAGAATCCAGACAAGCACAGTTCAAGCCAATGTACTGCTTGTTGTGATCTGTGAAAGATAAAGGTTTTTG
>NW_018127909.1:1209814-1214586 GCF_001952655.1 Monopterus albus | reverse complement strand
GGGCAGCAGCTTTAAATGTCCCCATGCAGTGGAGTTATGATGTTCCACTGTTATCACAATCAGTTTGGGTTTGATAGACAAAAGACTCGGAGAGAGGGAAGGAGACAAAGAGACAGTGAGACTGCATGTGCTTGGGCAGAGTTCTCCAGGCCTCCTGATTCCCTTTTCCCCTAATTATCCTACTTTGGTTTTGCCTCCCCATTTTGTGAGAAAAACTGGTTTTCTCCCTGAGCATTTCTCTATCTTTATGGCTATCTCCCTCAAGATGAGTAGCCAGAGTAAACTACCAAAATTCAATCCATAGGAGCTTCGATTTATTCCTCCCTCCTGCCTGAGGTCTTCAGAATGCCTGCTTTGCCCATATCTCCTGGCAAAGACAAAGTCCGAGCTTATGTAAATAACAACAAATGGGTAACAGAGCTTTAAATTCACTGTTCAATAATGGAGATAGGAAGAAAGCCCTTGAGAGAATAGCAGAATAGAAGAAAAAAGGGAGAGATGCTTTTAAACTCTTCCACCCTCCACCCCCACCCACATCTCCTGCTAGAGCCAACAAGTGTATTTTTTTATTCCTTTGCTTTCTTTTTTTGTGTGAAGAATGACCTTGACATACCTGAGCGAAAGAAGGAGGGGAGAGCAGCTTTAAAGTATGCACTTCCCCCGTGTTTGGCCAATTTCAGGTCTGCATACACACTCTCACACATATACCAGCTGTCTCCATGCCATCGCCACATCCCCATCACATCCCCCTAGACTAAGGAAATTGTTTTCTCATGTTTTCACTTTCCTCTACAATACATTCCCCCCAACACACACACACCCATACACCTCCCTCCCACTCCCCGTGTGCCTTAGCTTTTTCTCCTCAGTCTAATTATTTAGCAAGCCAGGGAGGCAATCTCCCTTGTTGCTGCTCATGTGCCCATTAGAGGGAACGCGCTTCATCTTTCTAATGAACTGATCATGTTAAATGAGTTGAGAACTCTTTAGCTTTATTCACGTGTGTGTGTGTGTGTGTGTGTGTGTGTGTCTGTTTTGGGAGGTCAGCTAGGGATGAAGGGGATTTAGGGGACAAACTCCGGAATGCAGTAATGCATCAAAATAAAGGGGAGAGAAAGGACAAGTAGCTGTAAGAGGAAATTAGTTACCCTCATCATAGTCAAAGTCTTTCTTTTGCTATTTCTTTGCCATGCCCTAATGCATGTACACACAGATTTCCATTAAAGCTGAATATGCTCTACTGATTTTGTTATTTTACTTCTAATGGTTGTACTGTACCTCAACACTAAAGCTGCATTTCCACTACTGGAACCTACCGAGCAGTATATTGTATACTTCGCCCTGCATAACCTCTCGGGTTGACATGGGACATTCTGCTTTGTTCTTCTACTGTATTTTCTCTGTGTCAGTCTTTGTTTAGAGGAGGGAGGAGCTGCACCCCTCACACACATGCACTTACAGCTGAGCAAAGGGGGAACAGACAACATGAAGGATCACACCATAGTGCACCAGTCAGCCAGTAACTGAGAGTCCGTGAGCAGTTTATCAAACAGCTGTTGAACAAGCATAGTAAATGGTCTTATACTTGTAAAGCATTTTTCTATGCATTGCAGCACACTCAAAGGACTTTCATACTATTTGGCCATTCACCCATTCGCACTCCCAAGCACTCACACATTCACATACCGGTGACATCACCAAGAGCAACCAGGAGTTCAGTGTCTTGCTCAAAGACACTTCAACATGTGGGCTGGAGAAGCCGGGAATCAAACCACAAACCTTCAGGTTAGAAGACGACCCACTCTGAAATGCCCCCCCCCACCTTTGACATTGCAACATTTTCAAAAATTGAAACTGACAGTACATTGAAAAAAAAAGTGTGATTATTTTTAGGCACACAAACTATGTGGTTAAGGTTTGTAAAAGCCCCTGGGGTCAGTTAAAACACTAACACCTAAAACATACAAAACACTTAAGACACAATCTCCAGTTTTATGCATAAAAGTCATGTCTTTGTTTGACCCACCCAACTACACATGATGTAGTATTTTTAACCTTCCAAACCAAATGGACACTATGTTAGTTTTCTTCTCCACAGTCGGTGGCAGTTGTTTTAGCTCTGGTCTTTTGCCCCCTCCTCTCTTCTGTCGAATCCTACCTTAGTATCCAAATCAGATGCTTGTCTGGGATTGGTTGCTGCACTCCTCCTTGGCCCGCCTCCCTCCCTGACTTATTGGACCGGCATCCCAGTCCCATGCTCCAATCAAGCTGCAGTGTTCATCACAGCTCAGCTGTCAGTCCAGGCAGTTATGATATGATGTGAGCAGTTCGCCACTGTGTGTCTTTGTGTCCTGTATGGCTTTTTGTCTCTGTCTCTCTCATTTATGTAATCACTGCTAGTGATTACTCATTGCACATCATAGTTTGTAGTAGTCATCATAGTCTGTATTTTCTGTACCCCCCACCCCCTTCCCCAACCTGGAACATGGCCTTCAGCAATCAGAGTGAAGTTTGTCAGTGTTCACATGATTAGTGCTCTGAAGTGAATTGATTAGGTAACTCATTACTATATTTTCATTTAGAAAATCTAAAAAAGGTCAAGAAATCATGCTGATACAATAACATCAATAAACATACAATGAAACAGCACCACATCTATCACATGAACAACACCTAACAGTACAGTAAGTAAGTAAAACCTTGTATTACATGGATATATTCAATATTTCTAACAACTTCCAAACAATGTCACAGCCCTAAATGTGCTCTGTCAAATGGTTGAGAAGACAACCAAGGGGGATAAAATGTTCAGCAATATGAATGTATAGCGTGCCATCCAAGCAAATACTGGAATTTTGCTGATGGTAAACTCTAAATTTAGCACCTGAGAGATGACGTGAATCCATGGATAGTGATCAATGGCAAGTGTTTGAATTTCAGTCACTGCAGAAAATGCATGGCGATACATAATGAAAAGGAATGGGAGGAAGAGTGAGAGATGATGAGAGAAAAGGGACAAAAGAGAGGGAAGGTGAGAGAGAGAGAGAGAGAAGGGGAAGGTGGAGGAAGAGGAAGAGAGGAAAAATGGTCCTGTCCCCAGGTTTGGGTTAGAAACACTTATAACTCAGGACCATAGATTATGACAGTCCAATCTTCTGGGCTGCTGCCTGAAAAATAACCACAAGCACCTAGCTGCCACACACACAAACACGCAGACGCATGCAGAGGGAGATGGGGATAAAGTGGAATGTAGAGAAATGAAAGGCCAGACGAAAGAGAAAAAGTAGGAGGCAGTGGAAATGAAAGAAGGATATGGATGTATGCAGAAAAGGTTGAAGTGAAAAGAAAGCAGAACTCAGAGCAAGATTGATGAGAGCATAAAGAGCCAAAGAAGTGTCAGTGCCACAGGACGCTTTGTGGAAGTAGTATATGGAAAAATAATGATGGAAAAGAATAAAAGGGGCAGAGCAAAGAAGAAACGGTAAAGAAGGGTTACTTGGAGTTATAGGCCCAGTCCCGCTCTGCAGTATGGTCCCATCTTTCAAAATACTGTTAGCCTGCTATGTGACTTAAGCATGTTTTATTTTTTTATTTTTATTTTATGTAACCAGTCATGGTCTCATTGAGATTAACAACATTTTTTGCAAGGTAGACCTGGACAACAGGGCAGCAACAACAGCTTGAGAAACAAGATGGAACAACATCAGACATCCAAACCGGATCCTAAGAGTCTGTCAAGTAAGTGAACAATCACTGACAAATAAAATCAATGGAGCTCTTAAATTAACTGTGTAAGTAATTTCATCAAAGAAATTAGCTCATTCCATTTTAAACCACTTGGTAATTAGCATCATGCAGAGAGTCCAGAGTACTTATAAAGGCATTTCTAAATTCATTTTTCCCTTGCTCATACAAATGTGGGCACCTGCACTCATGTGTAAAACAGAGTAAAAGAGTAGGTCAAAAAGATTCAGTCTCAAGGGAGGCAGTGGCCACTGTTTATGGAACAGTGTTGGCAACAAGGTAACTATCGTATATAGCTGTTATTAAAGAGCAACTTGACATTAAATCTATGTCTATCAAATAGAAACATTTCCTCAAAAACATCCCAGTTACAGTATGTAAAAATGCAGCTGTGCATGATCAGAAGCTTCTCCATAATGTCGAACAAATTTAAAGCTGTTGTTGTTCTCCTCTGTTTATTTTTACCTGTCTGTGAGGGGCGAACACAGAATGATGACAACAGGCGATATGCACAGAGCAGTGAGATGTTGAAAAGAAACCACATGAATTCCAGTCTGGCTGTTGTGACAGCATACACATGGTCAAATATCAGGTAAGAATCTGATCTAGGACCACATATGGAAGTGGCCCAGATGTGATTTGAAGAAAATCTGCTTTGGTTTCTTCACTGATCCTCCACTCAGGGCCGTCACCACAGCTAAAAAAAAAACGATATTGGTGTTAACCTTTCTACACGTTTTTAAAATTCTGTGCACTATACGAAAGACATTTCGGTATAAACATTCATGTCAAGGTTTTAACCTTAACATTGTAGTTTAGTCTATGACTCTGCTCAAGTGATGCTTTCCAACCATCAGGGGCAACTTTTGGGTTCAATCTAAGTTTTACAAACACTGTCTTAGGCTCGGTAATCAACCGACACCACCTGAAACACCTGATAACATTATGTTACGGGTCCCAAAATGGTGACGTCGCAACAAATGATCTGGAAAACACAGATATATTTAGCAACAATGAGGACACGAGGC
>NW_018127909.1:1200979-1206893 GCF_001952655.1 Monopterus albus | reverse complement strand
GTTTAAATCTTAAACAATTACAGTTCTAACTCCACATATTTCAATTAACTCTCAAAGTACTTAACATTGTGACCGTTTATACAATTTCTTTGCAAAAATGTCAACCCCACCCCAATGTGCCAAGTTGCCTATTAACGTTAAATTACATTAAAGAAAACACAATCACGGGGTGGCGCCCGCCCGTCCCTGCACTCGTTCCCACTGTGGCGGCACACTCTGGCTAGGTCGTGCTACCCCACTCCGCACTGCCGCGGTTATCTTAACTTGTAACCAAAGTTCGACATAATAGTTTGTTACATGGAAACATCCTGCCCACACTCACATTATGTAACTCACTAGCTACGGCATTGGTTTCACATTGTGTACTGACCTGGAAAACACAGATATATTTAACAACAATGAGGACACGAGGCTCTCAGTTAACGTTCCAAATTGTCTCTGAAGCTGAGCGGAAGGCCTCACCCATAAGACACACCTGGCGCAACTGCTGCCTTCACAATGGTTCCTACCTCAATGTTGCTTTGGCTTGTGACGCCAACTATTCATTGATATGCAACTTAACCTGGTCCTCCACTGTACACAATGCATTGCCGTCTTCAAATGAAATACAGAAGAACTGTTATTTAATAATTCAAATGTGGTCATGCCGTTTTTGAGGTGTACCACAATTAGCACAATAAAAAGAACACTCAAAATCACAGAACTAAATGCAAATATAGGAGGATGAAAGGAGTTTCACAAAACAGTGATCTGCTTGAGTTGGTGACACCGGGGCCATCCAGCAGGTGTACAATAATGTCAACATTTTTACATTCTTTGATTGGATGGTCAGAGAGCCTACTAGTCAGAGCTAGCAAAGTATATCTGTAAAGGGCACCAAAAGCTAAAATATATTCCTGTAGATTTAATAGCAGTTTTTCAATCCACAATGGCTGACAGAAGAGAAGAAATTGGTTTGTTAACAGATATAATAATAATAATAATAATCACCTTTATTTGGCCAAGTATGTTACATACACAAGGAATTTGTTTCCAGTACAGAACCGAGGCTCCACAACAAAAAGATGAATAGAAACAGGAAGATACCTGTCTGTAATGCAACACCCTGTTATACTGCATTTCTGTATAATACTGGTAGTTTCTATAGCCATGGCATCATAATAATTGTAATAAAAGGGTGGATTAATTCAGGTAGGACACCAGTGAATGCCTAGGTGTGAAATGCACGGACCGGCACTGGTATTTTCACAGTGTGAGAAATCAGCTACATAATTAGTTCCTTCTTTGCATTATATATTTATAGTTGCATTTTTCTCTGTTTCCTGTTAGCACAAGCATTTTCTGAATCCTCGTCAGCCTGAGTGTAACAATTCTGCTTTCAACAGAACAACTTTTGAAACATGGGAACATAAATTCGAGTGAAAATCATTTTATATAATCTACATTTTTGCAAAAGGAAAAAAGTGCAGGTAGTACTAGTCATTATCATATCCAATAATATGAGGAAGATGCTGAAGTACTCTATCATCTCATCTTTCCCAGAACCAATTTATTACTTCTCCTCTCATCTTGGTCCCTGAAATTTTTGTCATTACCAATTCCATCCCATCCAAATTCGTTCACTTTTACTTTATACCAAAGAAATTATTTTCTGTAAATGAAAAAAAGAAAATAAGAATTTGGGCACCAGATGTTCTATGGGTGAAGAGGCAGCCTATGTAACTGCAAGAGGATTATCAATATAGTAAGTCTATCACAAACATCTGTGGTACTGACACTCAGCCCTCAGTATTCAATGTTATTAACACAAGTATGTGAATCTTAATTTTTATTCCGCTAATTATGTTTCATGTTGCTAAGCTTTAAAGTTGAATATGTTATGGAATATGATTAGACAGAATGTGTCAGGTCCGCTCGGCGCGACCTGCCTCTCTTTCTTTTTTTTCCTCTCCTGCTCTCCCTTTTTGCGGGATCAACGCCTCAGCTATGTCGCATTGGGTTATTAGTGACTCGTGGGTTGGTGCGCACACCTGATGCGTATTCCGGTGATTTGTTGGCTTCCTTATTTATCCCTCTGGCAGACGCCCCGTCGTCGCCGGAGCATTGTGACATGTAATGGACAATACTTACCTATGTAAGTGACAAATGTTGTGTTTGACCCGCATATTTTTTAGACGTGTGTAAGATGCTACACTGACAGTCTCTGTGCGTTTTGGCTTGACCTTATCACGCTTATTATGCGGTTAGCAATACTTAAATACGAGCTTTGTCTTCCACGCTGATAGTCTTTGTGCTGTGGATTACATTGTGTACGTTGGTTCTTTTTGTTCACCTGTCCGTTCTCATCCTTTGCTATCCTAGTTCCTGTCATTAGTTTGTGTGTTTACCGTCCTGGTCTCCTTAGTCATCACTGCCCTTCCCTTGTATTATGGACCCTGTTATGTTGTCATGATGTTTTTATTCCATTAAACCACCTTTTTTGTACTAGCACCTGGGTCAGCTATCTTGAGTCCAACCCCAGTTCTCCCTCACCCGTTTCAAGAAGAAGGTGTAACAAACTCAGAGTTTAAACCTGAACTCTGAGTTGACTTATACAGAGTTGGAAAACTTGGAGTCTTCGGTTTCAGAACAGCTGAAAAGAGTTGGTTTAATCAACTCTGAGTAGGTTGACTCAGTTAGGCGCGTGCAGCGCGGCTATAAAAAGCCCTGAACAATGGAGTGAAGACATTAGGAGTCAACATGGCAACAGGACCAAGCAAAAATAGGTCTGCGTTTTTTTTCCTTGACAGAAATGGATGTGCTACTACAAGCATATAGTGACTACGAGTCCATATTTCGTAAAAAAAAAAAAAGCAACACGGCTGCAGCGGCAAAAGAGAGAGAGTTAGCTTGGAAATGGGATTTGTAAAGTAATGATTAATAAATAATCCAATACGTTTTATGGAGAGTAATTATTACATTAATCAAAATACTTTTTTAAAATTTACCCAACACTGATGTAATAATATAAGAATTGAATTTTAATTTTCATGTAGGTGCAATCCTGCAGGCATAAAAAGAACATGGTAGCAGCTAAAAATGAAATATAAAAACATAATTCAAACAGGTAAGGCTTGATCATATCATGGGTGTAGACTACCTGACTTTACAAACATTTGACATATTAAATAACCAAATAGCATACAGAGTATAGCAGTGCAGCAGCATTTTCAACATGGGTGTAATGTTTTCACACAAATCATTTGACTTCTACTCAGCCAACAGAAAGAAGGCAGAGGCTAGAAAAACTGGTGGAGGACCTGCACCACTGATGCATGCAGAGGAGATGGCCCTCAGCCTGAACACTGGAAAGCCAGTGGCTGAGGGAATTCCTGGAGGGAGTTCATCAGAACCAGTCACTCCCCAGGATACAAGTGCATTCATTACATGTAAGAGGCCTACCTATATATTCTATTTTTTACATAGGCTACTTTTGATATATCCATTTATTACACTCTGGGGTGGGGTTTTTGTTTGTCTTAACAGATTCTGATGGTAATATCTGCCTTTTGGAGCCTCCTGTCACAGCAGAACCCCAGGCTGTTGTAAGTATCCTACTAAATAAAGCTTAAATTATGATAGGTAGTATTATAAAGTGTACTCTAACCAAATGCTCGTCTTCATAGGACTATGAGGATAATGAAACTATGTCTGCCACAGAGAGGTCTACAGAGGTAATATTAATACAGTGTATACACATCAAATGATCTACACATTCGGAGTGCCAGTGTTTGTGTGAAGTAGCCTAAAGGCTGTAAATCTATCTCCAAGTATACTGACATTATTATCTCCCCTCTGCCCCAGAGTGTGGAAGAACAGCAGGAGGAGGGTCCGTCAAATGCTGCTGCGCAGATGAACACAGTTCAGTGATGTTCAGTAAATGCCAGAGTTTCAATTTGTAAAATTAATGAGGAACTATGTCATGTAACTAAATCTTCTGTATTTACAGTTACCAGTTAAGGAGTTGTATAGAATACATCTTATTAAAAAAATAGAAAAAAATAACAAAGAAATGTTATACTTGGACTGCCAGATTGGAAAGACAGATCTAGAAATTGAAATTCTCAAACAAAAGCTAGAGGTGAGTGTATAGTTACAGGTGAATTGTATGAATTATTGAATGAATTGTGAAACCTAACAATTGCTTTTGTATTTGTAGGAAATGAAGAAACCCAAATAAAGTATGATTTGCATTTATTCCGTTTCTGTCTTTCATCGGTGGTGATGGTGGTGGTTGTAGATTAATCCCAGAAGACATTACGGCATATCCAATCTCTGACTGTCCTTCCATCCTGGTAATCTGCAGGGTGGATGGAATCTTCCTCATGGTCTTGTATTTGTAGGGCAGGGTGTTGCTCCCCTCTAAAAATGGCAATATTGTAGAGAACACATGCCACAATAATGTCACAGACCCTCTCAGGTGTTACCCTAAGGCGTCGTAGGCACTGAAAACGTGCTTTCAACAGGCCTATGGTCATTTCCACCCAGGCTCTTGTTCTGCAGTGTGCCACATTAAAGCGCTGCTGGGGGCCTGCTTCAGCTTCTGGGTAAGGGGTCATTAGTGTGGGCTGGCATGGGTAACCCCTATCTCCCAGCAGAAAGCCATCAATCTCTCCTATAAGAAAGTTCACATCACTTTAGTGCTGCATAGAAGTGCTCCTGTAAGTGTGTAGTGCATGCATTGAAATAAGTGTATAGGGCATACATGTATTTACCACATTTCAGCCTGTTACTTAGGGTTGACTCACGATATATTCATGAGTCATGAACAGAGCCGGGCCACTTGGGCTCCACGTTTGTGATATGTGCAGCATCGCATAATCTTGGTGGTGCAAAAAATTTTACATGTCAGTTACAGTATTGTGATGTAGTCTTTGACCATTAGAAAGAGTAGTCAGTGTACCTTGCAGCATGTTCTTCATAAAGAATAATCAGAGTCAACTATCACCTTTCAAACATTTATCATAACTGAACAGACCATCGAATAAAGCAATTTACAGAGCTCTGGGTTCCATCTCTATCTGAAGCCCTAACCTCAACAGCAAAACCGTTCAATTCGTCTTCAGGACGAGGAGGCACGCCTACCCTCCTGAAACCCAGTTATACAATTTGAAATGTGCAATTGTAGGCTGGTCTGTTCCAACTATTCTAGGAATTCCACTAAACTATAGCTCCCCCGTCCCATTAGCCAGGTGGTGGTAATAAAGTAACTGTAGACCCTCTTTGCTAAAGCTATTAACCTTAAAATTCAGTGTTTTAATGACCCAGTCTCCCTTGATGTTAAACAGTACCCCAGTTGGCTAACACAGTAAATACTGGCCAAGGCCATCAATCTCTCCTATAAGAAAGTTCACATCACTTTAGTGCTGCATAGAAGTGCTCCTGTAAGTGTGTAGTGCATGCATTGAAATAAGTGTATAGGGCATACATGTACTTACCACATTGCAGCCTGTTACTTAGGGTTGACTCACGATATATTTGTGAGTCATGAACAGAGCCGGGCCACTTGGCCTCCACGTTTGTGATAATATGTGCAGCATCACATATGATCTTGGCGGTGCAAAAAAGCAATTTTACCCAACAACCTGCACATTAATACTGTGGATGGACCTCTTGTTTACATAGTCCTTCATTTTCAGAAGGTGCATTGATGGGAATATGTGTGCCATCAATGCATCCAACCACATTTGGAAATCCTGAAGGGGATTCTAATTATTAGTTTATTTCCAGAGGTCACAGCAAGATGTTATTAACTGATCATCATTTTTCAGATTAGCCTTACTGAAACGAATTCAATACCACTAACCTGCAATCCTGTGAAACTCCTCTTTAATGGCTCTGAGGGGTTTGTGCCCAGGAAACACAACAAAAATTC
>NW_018127909.1:1194909-1200751 GCF_001952655.1 Monopterus albus | reverse complement strand
TGATATATGTTATGGACTCTCTAGAAAAACGGTACCGCTCAAATAAAATTACATGGGGATATGACAAAAAATCAACTGAGGTAGGCCTATTTAAACACCTTTCACTTTAAAAAGGGGCGGAGACCGGAGGAAACTCTGGGTTTCCCGAACAAAACCTGCTCCCAACCAGGTTAGGTTCACAGAGTAAGTTGCCATAGTAACTGACTCTGAGTTTAGATTACCTCTCTTTTTGAAACGGGTTTAACTTACCCCGCTTTCACGGGTTTAAGTTACCTCTTTCTGGAACCGAAAACTCCGAGTTTTCCTCATTCGTGAAACGGGCCCCTGGTGAGGGGGACTAAACCATAACAGAATGTCTCTTATTGCTACTCTGAGGAGCAAGAAGGCTGCTGCAGGAGCCTTGAGAAAGAATACACGAATGCATGCTTGGTGGAAATCATTTGCAGACCAAAGCTCCTCTTTATGATAAATTAGTTGGTGATTGGGATGCTTCAAATGAAGGATGACAGTAACAGATGCCTCATTTCGCTTTAAACATTGCTCCCGGTGGCTTGATTAGCGCCGTTGTGTGGCAGCTGTCGTCATCGGTGTGTGAATGTGTGCGTGAATGGGTGAATGGTGGTATGATCTCCCTGTAAAGCGCTTTGGAAAAAAGCGCTATATAAATACAGTCCATTTACCATTTACCATTTAAACATGTTTCCTTGGGTCCTCTCTCTTCACTTTTATTCCTTGCACCTTTTCCTTTCATTTCTTATGTGGGCTGGATTAAGACACAAGCAAAATATGCAAGTGAGGGAAACATAGTGAAATTAAGGGATTTGGGACTCACCCACTGACTGAGTTGATACTTGGTCATTAAATATATTCATTCACTCCTCACCTACAGCAGTAGAAAAACTTGTGATGAGCTTTGGGCAAATAAACTACTCATTATCTCACAAAAAAGAAATTTCCTTCCTGATGTTTATACCACCTTGGCTTGAATTGCTGTTGATCTTTATCAAATTGCCATACCCATCTTTAAGGCCAGGGTGACAAGAGCCATGCTGAATCAAAGCGCATCAGTGGTGAGTGCCTGGTTTTTAAACAAATTCAAATCTAATAGATATTCTTTTAGTGGTAGGATATTAGCTGCATGACTGGTTGACAATACTCTTTGTACTGAGATTAGCTGGGCCTGGACTGAGCTGGGCTTTGAAGGAAACGTCCACCTTACTTTCCAGCCCTTGGTCAACCTCCCTTGACTGTCAGATTTCAGTGTGTGAATCTCAAGTTTGCCAGAAATGTGGTCCCTCTGGTCCATTCTTTAAGCTGGTTCCTATTGGCAGTGGAAGGTTGTAACAGTTAGGATAATGACAGCTTAAAAAAAAAAATTTTTCTCATTTTAATCTTAATAGCACCCACACTAGACGATTCAATCAAGACACAATTTTTACTCAATAGTTTCAGAGGCGTTGATTCCAGGGATCAGCGATCTCACAGAAACACTTGACGTGTCTTCAGAACAAAACAAACAAGGAGGTGGACATTCATCATGAAGCAGTAGCATTCCAGTGTGCTATATTTTGTGCAGAGAAAAAAGAGGAGAAAAAATTGTGGATGAAAGCTTGGCTGAGAAGATGAATTCAACATGGTTTATACATTTAAACATATACATCACTTTTACATTGCTGTCATTGGCTGTTGAGGGTGTCTGGTCAGGATTCAGTCGCTGTTGCCCTCACATTACAGGATTCCAAATTGTTAATAAACCCGATATGTGAAGTAGTCATTTTCGTCCTAGCTGGGGAACGATCTGGGGAACCAACCAAAGAAATTCCATTAGTGAAAATGCAAAACAGGACACAGATTTAAGTCATTCTACATTTAAATAGCCTATTGACTGGCAACAAACAGATTTTTTTCTTTATATAAAAGTAGCAATTTCCTTTTTTAAATGAAACTTTGTTTTAAAAATGAAAAGCCTCTAAGTCAGCTAAACACCCACTCAAGCCCCCCATCCCTTACCCCCACCTCGGCACTCTGACTGGCTAATTGTTTCCCTTTACCTCCAGTAGCTTCACATTTTTAGAGACAGGCTGAAAACTGTATAAATTGTTCAGCTAACTCACAAGAATGCAAGCAAACAAGATTATCTCCTAAAATTGTATAATTTGCATAAGCATTACTATGTGCTGAGGTGCTGTCACATTTTAAAATAAAAAGAGCAACAATCTGTGTTGTGTTAATAGCTAGAGAGATGTCCAGTAAATATTTCAACACTGGAAGCTTTCAATTTTTGACTAAAAAACATCAGATTTGTTAAATAATACTGAGACAGTGCATGTTATGCACCTGATTTAACTATTACAGAGCAATATACTGTACACGTATTCTGAGAATTGCATTTCTTACTTTCTATTTTAAAGGTGATTTTAAATAAATGAATATTAAGGGATAAAATCGCAGAGAGAAGACTGGAATGGAGATAAAGTGCAGAGAAAGCAGATAAAAAATATGGGTTGATGAGCAAGCAAGGAGGAAGGGAAGGGTGGAAATAGTGAAGAGAAGAGGAATAGTGAAGAGTAATAGATTTGAGAGGCCAGAAAATAAGAGAATAGCTAGAACGTGGAAATGCAGAGACATAGAGCTGCAGGACTGTGAGTGCTACAGGATGTAGAGGGTGCTGGTAGAGCTCATTATTGTATGTCTTCACGGTGGGGGAAATACTATATGTTTATCTGTGTGTTTGTGGAGGTGTGTGTCACTTACATGGACAATTTACATTTCACCAACTATAATATGAGAGGAATTTAATGAAATTGGTGTAGAGTTAGGGCCACTTCCAAACTATGTGGAGCAAATGCATATTCCAGCATGTGCATAGCACCAAGTTATTTGCCCACTCAATTTCAATTTGAGTGTGGTGTTCATTGGTGATCCCTCCATCTCACTTGTGTCTCTCTTTCACAGCCTGTTTTACCTCTCTGCACTTTGCCATCAATCTCTGACCCTCCCCCTCATTCAGCAGTTCTCACTCCATCTTACCAACCTTCCATCTCAGCCCTCATCAATCTGCTGCCTGGACCACTCTCGTGGCACTGAACTTCTCAACTCTTCTTCTCGCCCCTAACTACCCCTTCTCTCGCCCTCTTTTGTCGTCCCCTGCCCTGGGTTGCTCCCTCCATCAATCATGCATCCAACTCACGCACTGCTAGTCTGGACCTCCTTCTCCCCTCCGCCCACCCACTCAACACATTAATCTCTATCAACTGTCTACACTCAGTAAGCTAGACAAGAGGCAGGCTACTCACTTTGCTCTCTGTCTTTGTCCTCAATGTTTTCTGTCTCCCCTGTTTTTCTCTCTTTGCAGCTTTCAAGCTGATCCCATATTTCAGCACCTGTTCCACCTATGTAATGGTATTCATTTCATGAAACCACCTACCCATCCTCCCACTAATTTTACATCCCTTTTACTTCACTTTACTAACCTTTTCTCCTTCCCCTTTCTTCTCACACCTGTGCTTCTGTCACCCTGGTTATTTTCTTCTATCTAATATCACATTCTGACTACAGCATTGATTTTTTAAAGGATTTTGTAACTCTAAAATGGAGTTGTTGCTTATAAGTTCTTCTCAGTATATATACTGTAGGTACATGTATATGTTTTAAGTGTGCTGGAGGTATATGGTCATAATTCTAGTTTCAGACAAGCAAAGAATGAACTAGAGAGACTAGACCGCCAATTAATTGGCAGCTATTTTGATAATTGCTTCATCATTATAAGTCAAGTATAAATGTCAAACATCTTCTATTATAAGCTCCTAATTTGTGAAGATTTGCTGCATTTCTTTGTTTTATAGGAAGTTAGAATATCTTTGGGGTTTAATGTGTTTGTCAAACAAAACAAGTCATTTGAAGATGTCGCCTTGTGCTTTGTAAAATTGTAAGAGGAATCTTTCACAATTTATAGACTGAATAAAAACTGTAATGATCCACACTGCTTCACATTTTGAAATAAAAGTGCCTCATGGGACTAAATGTTCAAAGTGAGAAGAGATATTATTGAACTGAAATTATTTGTTGTAAAATGTTCTGTATAAAATGAGTATTTTGCAATTATTCCCTTTGGTGCTACATAAAAATCTGCCGTGGTGGAGTCTAAACACTGGTGGTTAAGAAGTGTTGAACAAATGTGACATGCAGCAGGATCTATCAGTGTTCACTGGACTGGACCTTTAGCGGTGTCACACTCGGGGCTCTGATAAACACTGAAGGGGCTGAAGTGGGGCATCTCGATCAGCCGGTGACATGACAGCTGACAGCAGAGCAGAACAAAAAATCCTAACAGTAACAAGATTATAAGCTAATAGAGACTGTGTAAAAGGCAAATATTAAGGGTTAAATGTAAAAGAAGAAATGCTCATAGTCAGCTCATTGGAGACTGTCCTCCTGTAAAATATGAAAGCATGACAAAATATTACATGTCATAGTTTGACAAAATCTCTAGACTGCTATTAATTATGACATAAGGAAAGGAGTAAGTAGACCTCAATGGAGGCACAAATTCCATGTTCAGAGGAGGTGGGGTGGATAGTTAGATACACACTGCACAAGACTTTCTTGCAGGAGACCTGAGTTCACTTCCAGTGTGTGGCTTTTGTTTTCCAAGAGTTTGTTCCTAAACATACCAACGTGGTTTTGTCCCTAAATGTGACCAAGTCTTTTCTTCCCTAAACATAACCAAGTTATTTTTGTGCCTAATCCTAACCAATAATTTGTTGTTCTGAAACTATAACCTAGTAGTTTTACCTAAACCTAACCAAATTTTGTGCCTAAACCTAACCAAGTGCTTTATGTGGTGAAACATAATGAAACCACGATGGTTTCATAATCGTAGCTTCATATTTATGTCAGTTTACAAGACGATGGACTTCCAGTGTTTATAGGTGTTTCCTTGACAACAAAGGTTTGTAAAGCTTGGTAGCGTGATGTATGTTGTCGATAATTTTGGTGGGATTTTTGTAATTCTTCCCACAATCCAAAGGTGAGCTATTTAATGACGGGTTGTATGAGAGTGAAGGGACAAATAATCATATGGGTTGTATAGGCTGGAGAACGTGTTGGCTGATTGAGTTCAACTGCTTGACATATAAACATTTTTCATGAATTGTCTACCTTAAATAAACAGATAGATAGATCGATAGATAGAGTTACAATCTGAAAATGTGCCCAGCAGGCCATGAGTAATCCATCCATCCTTAAACCTGTACAGGTATGTGAACAGTAGATGTTGTGAGCATGAGTGTAAATGTGGGACCCAGAGCATCTCCATTTAGCTCCTTCAACAGTGACCTCAGTGGCATTTGACTTCCACACCTCATGGATCTGTCACAGAGAGGTAGCACTACCACAAGGTTGTAGAAAGACCACGTACATCAAATAACCTTTACTATCCGCTCACTACTTCACACTGCATCAACACTCTCTCTCTTGCTCTCTCCAACACAAACTCGCGCATAAACACACACAGATTTTCTCCTTTGCTGTTATTTCAGTTTCAGTCACTACCCAAATGTGAGAAATACATGCACATCCCTGCTATACACTGTATATACACATGCATTTGGATTGACCACATGCACACACACACACACACGCTGGACTTCAAGGGGAGCCAGGGAGACATACCGGGTTTGCAGGCTATGGCTTCATCCATCACCACTAAGCCCACCTCTCCACTTCACCACCATGTATCCATCCATCATTTCCTCCCTCTCTCTTTCTCTTTAATTCTGCCTCAACCCCGTGTGCCCCCTCCCTCTGTCATCTCTTCCACCTCTCTCTTTTATGCTTTCAG
>NW_018127909.1:1178342-1194899 GCF_001952655.1 Monopterus albus | reverse complement strand
TTTCCCTCTAACCTTTAAGCCAACCTCTGCCTTTGCTCCCCATCCATCTTTGCCATGTCTCTCCCCTCTGCTTTCCTTCCCAATCTTCTCCATCTACCTAAAATTTCCTTCTGCGTGTCCATCTGCTTGCTTCACTGTCCTCTCCATTTATCTTTTTCTAAGCCTGTTTCTCATCTTCCATTCCTAAGTTTCTCCCTCATTGAGTGCTTTCTACCCTTTTCCATCATGTTGCTTTGAATCTTATTACTTCTTTGTCCCCCGTCTGTCAGCTTTTTTTTATTTGTCCCTCCCTGTTAAAGCCATTGTTGTTTTATGATATGAGCAGTGCCCTGATCATACAGCATTAATTCATTTAGATTTTTTGACATGCAATTTATTCAGCTGTAAGAATTCAAACACTTATTTATATTAAACTTGCCCATTTTAGCGGAAATCATCTTTCAGTTGTTTTCAGTACTTCAGAATTCATTATGAACCTCCTTCCAGCTGTTCATCTTTATCAATCTTGACTTTAATTAAGCTGGTGATTTGGATTTGATGTAGATTAAAGTGAGAAAATCAATACTGGAACAGGCCTTTCACCTGGATTCCCTTTGTCAGTCAGTTAAATGGAGCGTCTATTTAGGTGCACAGCTTCTTTTCTACAATCAGTGTGTTTCTGTTTGAGGGAACACAGTGAAGGGACAAACAAGCTTTTGTCATATTCCCAAAACTTCCATGTGTCCTGTCTGTGATATGATGTAGCTCTTTGAGAGTTTGCTGAGTGCTGATTTGTGCATGGCAACTGTGTATATGTGTGTGTGTTTGTGTGTACATGGAAGTGTGTGCATGACATTCAATATCATAGCTCTCTCTGGCATGCTCCTCATTACACTGCACTCAGTCTAATTTCATTGGGGCCTGCAGCTGTTTGAAAACAGGCCAAATACTAGATGAGAGATGAAGAGAGCAGGGGGGATTAGAAGGAGGAGAATAGGAGAGAGGTAAAATTCTGAATGAGTTGTTGATAATAAATAGGCCGGTTTAACATGATGCAACCATGTTCATCTACATACATGCGCTTGCAGAGACACGCTCACAGGTACATGCCCTAAATGACACCCGCACAGTTCTGCATTAATCCAATTCACAGAATTAAAAGCTGAAGGATGTTTTGCTTCTTTACCCCCAGAACCCTCCTCCTTGTTCTCTCACTCACTCACTCTCTCTGCAAGAAGGATAAGGGCCCAAGATTAATTCCCTAGTTTTGCCAGGGTATTTGATAAACAGCTACTTGTCTTTGGGGCAGCTGAGAAGAAATACACCAAGTGAATCTGCACAGAAAAGTGAGACAAGCACCAAGGGGAGGCGCATAAGAAGGGAAAATTGTAAGGAGAATGAGAATGCCTAGATGGAGGTGAAATTGGATTGAGATGGAAACAGCAAATGAGGCTGATCAGAAGACGAAATGCCAGGTAAAAAAAAAAAACTAAGAACATGCATGGAATAAATGACAGGTGGATAAAGATTCCCTGAAAACAAAGAAAGACAAAGAAAAGATAATGTTTTGAAAGAAAAAATGAACTACAGCACTCAGGGAGTGCAGACCTCAGCTAAGCAACTCAGTTTCCCCATAATGCCATTACAACTAAAAGCAATATTCCCATGATAGTTTGACCCGCACAATATGATTCGTTTACCATAAAAACATATTCCAAGCATTTGGATTCACACTAATATCATTATTAGTTTGAAAGTTATTCAAGAAAAACAATAGATGTGAGCGATTACTAAATGCCACGAAAATGCCACAAAAATAAATGTTCCATGCAGACAGAAATAACAATGTGTACTTACAGTCCTAGACAACCACAACTCACAGCATTTGGCTGCATTTAAGTCCACTTTAGAGTCCATTTTCCAAAGTGCCTCCCGCTACACTTATCAGCTCCACTCATCTTTACTCCAAGTGCTCAGCAGTGCAGCGGCACACTTTCACCACAAGGGGCCTCTCATATACAGTCAACAGCCTTTCCAGCACTCACAATGATGAAAAATCCTTTAAAAAAATACTTGGATCCAGATGATGATCTGGGTCAGAACCAGAATCTAATGGATTGTTCCATGGGCCATACCATACCTCTCGCCTCCCAAAAATTTCATCAGAATTCACTTATTACTTTTTGAGTTATGCTGTGAACAAACCAATCAACAAACATAGGCAAAAATATTAATTCCACCTTGGTGGTGTTGTCAGCTTAGATGAATGAACCATAAAGATATAAAGTCAAACTGAAAATAAAGTTATTTTAATTTTAAGAAATTAATGTATACATTTTGGCCAATCAGCCAAAACATTATGACCATCTGCCTAATGTGGCTGTTGGTTGGCACTCGTGTCACTCAGCAGCTCACTGTGCATCTTCTGTGAATCAATTTGCTTCCATAATTTTGCTATCAGGACAAGCACCGATTTGTCTACAATTCAGTGAAACACTTATGTAAAAGGAGTGAAAATTGTGGTCATGATGACAAGTTAGAGATAATTTTTTAGACAAATTCAACAGCCTCACCACTCTAGGTGTGATATCACCACTACAGCTGTTGAATATTTTTCTTCATAGAGACCAATGTACAGTAGTTCTCATTTTCAACCATTTTAACAAAGATTTAAATAAAATTTAATCATTTGAAAAAGATGAAAAATTAAAAGTTTATTCTACAGTAGATGAACCTCATCATGAGCCTTGGGCGTCTATGAACCTGTTGCTGATTCACTGTCTGTCCTTCTTTAGACCACTGTTGGTAGGTACTAACCACTGCAGAGTGGGAACACCTTGGTACAGTAGGTACTAACTACTGCAGAGTGGGAACACCCAACAAGACCTGCAGTGTAGGAGATACTCTGACCCAGTTGTCAGCCATCACAGTTTGGCTCTTGTCAAAGTCACTTAGATCCTTACACTTGTCTGTTTTTCCTGCTTCCAACACATCAACTTTGAGGAAAGAATGTTCGCTTGCTGCCTAATATACCCCACACTCTGACAGGTACCAGTGCCCTTATTTGGACAGATAGTTTTCATCAATCAGAATCAGAATCAAAGTCTTTACCGGACAAGCATGATTAGACATGCAAGGAATTTGACTGGTGCAGAGGCTCTCAATGTGCTTTGTAAGACAAAAAAAAAATAAAGTAAAATAAATAACACCGTGTATACAAATAGGAAAAATGTGCAATCAGAGAAAGAATGTGAGAAATAGGAGGCTGGCAGAAAAGCTTCCAGAATGATATATACAATAGTTATAATTACAGTTTACTGATCTGTGGTGTGGGCACAGTCCTGTCATACAGCGTGGATTAAGTGTTCATCAGAGTGATGGCCTTGGGGAAGAAACTGTCTTGGTGTCTGGTACTTTTGGCGTACAGTGACCTGTAGCATCATCCAGAGGGAAGGAGTTCAAACAGTTTATGTTCAGGATGTGAGAAGTCTGCAGAAATCTTCTCTGCCCTCCTCTTGACCCGTGAGGTGTACAGGTCCTCCATGGGGGGCAGGATGGCACCAGTGATTCTTTCTGTAGTCCTGACTGTTCTTCTGTAGTCTGTTCCTGTCCTGTTTGGTTGCTGAACAAAACCAGACAATTATGGAGTTATGGACCCAAGAAACTAAAGGCTAGTGAGAGGGAATGTTGGCAGAGACTGTTGACTTATGGATGGGCTGGTTGCCTGTCACTGTACTGAGCAGCTGAAACTCTGGTGCTAGGCAGCTGAGGCTCTGTGTTGCTGGGCAACTGAAAAGGCTGACATCGAGAGGACCCACACTTCTTTCTGGGGCCTCCAACCCCTAAATACCTTACAAGAATGGCAAGACAAGTTTCCTGAAACAGAAAGGGGTGTCCCCAGGATTGATGACTGGGAGGCTGAACAGCAGGTCCGGGGTTAGCCAATGGAGAAGCAGACTGGGTAAACAAACTGGAGAGTAGCACATCCAGGTGGTTAGTGAGCCCAGTGCTCACTTTCTAAGAGGCTGGAGAGTGGCTACCCAATGGTACTCGAATGGGGGGTTGAAGAGCAGCTTAGAGGGATCAATGTTAGCTGAACAGGAAGATAAGTGACAGCTAGTGGGCTGATGCAAACCAACCAGGAGACTAGTGGGTAGCTAGCAGGCCTAGCACTAGGCCTACTGGGAGGCTGAAGGGCAGCTTACAAGCCTTATGCTAGCTGACTGGGAGACAGGAGAACAGCCAGAAGACCCGATGCTAGTCATGGGAAAAGCTGGGTGACAAACAGGCTGTGATTAGCACATTGTGTGCTAGCCGAAAGGAAAGGACTGGAGAAGAGGCATTCTGGCTTGGGAAAAGGCTGGTGGCTAGCATGCCTCAAGCTAACAACAAAGGGGCTGCTCCTTGGGGTCAAGAGTTCAGAGAAGCCTGCTAATTATCCTTTAGAATAGCTATGTATATTGGCCACTAACACTGCCATTCCTGGAATGCACATAAAACTATCTTTGGAATTTAGAGTGAAACACAAACTTAATAAAACAAGCCTTCCCATATGCTTTGATTTGCCAGTTTGAGTGGCATTTTATTCAAAAACATTTTATCTTTTGAAAAATGGAAAAACTGTGCAGCCTGATATATCATCATAGTTTATATTTTCTTACACAAAAATTGCAAAAAGTGAAATTTCACTTTGACTTTAATGAACTAATTTGAGCAAAGATGTAAGTGAATTAGACTTCCTTGAGACAGATAGCTGTATGTGTGCCTCAGCTTTAACAAGTTAAATGGCAACTGTCACTCAGCTGCCTCGCTGTGGCTCCTACATTAAGCCATCTAACCACAATGATGAAATTATACAGGAAATCCACGCTTCATCAACATTTTGAGCCCAACCTCTGGTTTCTTCTCATTGGTCTTAAAACTGAACCTCACCTAACTTTCTGTTTGAAAAGTTTGAAAAAGCAAGGTGTATTTTTGTCTCTGGTCCATCTGAGGACATGTATGAATGCTTCATTTGTGGGGCGGGTTTCTTGATAGATGCTGAGAGTCTGGTGTCTCTCAGAGTCTAGAAATACGGCAAGAGCACTTTCATTGCCTCTGTGCAAGTCACTATTGCGGTTTTAAAGCAATTGACAAGTTGTTTGTGTGAACAAATCCTTAATTTTCACCATGTTATCCTTGAGCTCCATCCTTCATCTAGTCTCTTCCATCAAACAGGGCTAGTGCCTTATTTTATTTGGCTGTCACAAAAAAGAAGAAGAAGCAAGAGATGAGGGAGGTGTGGGGTCGGAATGATATAAATCTGACGTTCTTTTTTCTCAGCTGTCTCCCTCTCTTTCTTGTTGACTGTTTGTCTTCCACTTTTATTTTTTAACTTTGCCTAACCTCATTTTTCTCTTTTGTCCTTCAATTTTCCACCTCCTCTAGAATATTCCTATCCATAGTGGTTTCTCAGGTCCAAACAAAGGCAAAAATAATTGTCATTTTGAAAACTCTGGCCTACTCCCCTTCCACCCTTGCTTCATTCTCATATGATGCACCATTCATTTTTTTCTTTGACAGTCTTTTACCTTGATCAGGACACTAAATCCACCAATTAAATCACCCAAATTGACACTGTGAGTGCACCTAGAGGGTGTGTGGGGAACAGGAGTAACAGCAAAGGTGATATATACTACACCACTATATACCATCTTTGTATGTGTGTGTGCGGGTCTGTGTGTGCATGTATTTTGACAGCAGGGATTGGCTATAGCTGGTGAGCTTAGTCCATCTGTCATAAGGCCCCCAGCCCAAGGCTAAAGGTGCTATCTGTCATACCAGATGACAGAGAAACTGGGCGTCCATGACAGGGGGGGGTTATCATATCACAGCAGCTAGGAAAGGAGGCAGGGCAAGAGGGAGGGAGGAAAGGAGGAGTAACTGTAAAATGAGAAAGTATAATAGAAAGAGAGGAAGATGGAAGAAGGAAGCAGAGGTGAAGACAGGACATGAAAGAAGAGGAGTATAGATACCATAAGAGAATAATGGAGTAGATGCGTCCAGCAATGGAGGAGAGACAAACCAAAATGAATTGAGTGATAGAGCAAGACTTATGAAATAACAGATGAAGGGAAGCAAAGAGAAGGGGAGAATGGGAGAATGGAGAAGGGGGGACAGTATGCCAGATTGGACTTGAAACAGTTAGGATAGAAACAGGTGGGAGGTGACGGTGTAGAGGAGATACTATATCTATGACTGATGAAGGATGGAGGGATGAAAGATGCAAGCTTATGGTAGCTGGAGAGAGTGGAGAAGGAAAACGGTGCAGGGGGAAAGTGGCGTTAAAATCAGAGAAGATTTGCTTGGTGGTGCTTTCACAAACTCACGCACACTACACACAAACACAAACACACAGGGTATAACTCTCTTTTCAATTACATGTGACAGCTGCTGTCCCCCCTGATCCATGCAGTTACTGTGGCTATGGTGACAGGAATTATGGCGGAGCAGAAAGGTGAGTCAGTGGGTCTGAGGGGTGGAAGAGGTGGGAGACAGGCATGAAAATGGGGAGGAGCTGTAAGCTTTAGAGAGACATTTAAGAAATAGCTCAACAAACAAGATCTGCAATAAAATATACACAATATCTAAACTGAATATCAAGGATCAATAATTCATGCAATTTAGCATAAAAACACAGCAAAGACAAAACAAAAATTTGAAGGTTAGCACAAAAGACAAATTGACACCTAGACCTTTGATGCTCATGTTTAAAGAAGATATTACCAAAAACTGACAAGAGCAGCAAATTAGACTGGTGTAAATTTAGCAAACAGCAGAGTTACTATACAAACAAAGGGCTACAAACTGACAGCATATTTAAACATAAAAATGTTATTAATTGAGTCACAACATCAAGAGTCCTTCTACTTCCTCTGGTTTCCATAGTTTGGGCAAATTACATTTTGTTCATTTTCTAAGTGGCAAAGAAATAAATACAACCCCTGCAGCAACCAGACAATCTGCCTTGGAGCTGTGTGGCAGCCAGTGGCACAGAAAACAGTGCAGTGATAGAATAAAAAATAGACGCCACTAAATACTGACAAATTCTGGGTGCAGATGTCACGAAGTCAGTCAAGAAAGTGCAACTGATAAGAGGCTGGCTTCTACAAAAAGTCAGTGATCCAAAGCAGACCTCAAAATGAACTACTTCAAGAAATACAAAGTGAAGCTTTTTGAACAGCCCTCACAGTCCCCTGACTTGAACATATGTGGGTGTACAACATAGCCTAAAACTCTTTCCAAACTTGAAGTGATCTGCAGGAAGAGAGGGTGAAGATTCCTTAATCAAGAACAGAAATATTTTCAGCTCAGCTAACCGTTTACGAATGGTAGCATCTTCCAAAAGGTAATTATAAATACTAACACCTTCACATGCCACAATTACAATTTAATTTATGTTTTATTGATGAAGCAAAACTATGTATATTTATTTATTTTACTTCAACATAAAACAAGATGTTAATATACATAGAAGACAAAGCAATGCACACAGGACATTTACAAAGGAACACCAGGATATAAGCATGTGTACATACTGTAGTGAGGGTACAAAAGATTTTCATGTGATGTTTGAGGTTGTACTGTGTGGGTGTGTTCAGCTCTGCTCAGTCTGGAAATATAAATACCACTTCTAAATAGTCTGTGTTGCCTAGTAGCCATCAGTGTGTGTTCTGTTCATTCCTGCCGGTATCTGGTTTGACCAAGTGACAATCTGTTTTGCCCCTTTGGATCTTTGTCTTTGTCCATTAACAAGTGAAAAACTGCCTGACCACAGAGTTGCCTTTAACCCTAGCTGTCCTGGTTTGGAAGGTTTGCCTTTGAGTCCAACACCTGATCATGAAGGACCCAGCAGAGAATGTTTGTAAAGTGTCCTCTGTACCACCGCTACTCATCATGAGCAACATCTATCTATAGATAAATGTCTGACTTGAGGACTTCATCAGTTGCTATTAGGACACAAGAGGTGCTGTCATGGAGCAGATCCTCAAACTACAGTATCTCCCCAGATTCTCAATGGGTGTCTCTCTAGGTCCAGGTGTCATGGTTGAAGGGCCCAGCTTCCACTTTCTCCCGTGACAGTTTTGATATAGCAAGGAGGACTCAAAAGCAGAATGCAGAGACAAGGTAGATATTTGAAAAGCAGCTAGCAAGGCAAATATTTCTAAAGGGAGCAGGCACATAGGCTGAGAGACTTTTATGTCTGCTCTGAGGAGTGACGGCGCTGCTGGAGGAGCCATGAGCCAGGATACACAAGAGCATCATTCAGGGAGGTCATTTATGGACCCACATGCGCCACGCTTTAGATGAAGGATTAAAGGAAAGGACATCTCGTGTCTCTAATAACCTCCTCCTCCTCACATTTTCTCCTTGCATCTTATGTGGAAGGAAAAAACGCATGAAGAGGCAGGAATGACTGGGTCTGAAACAATAGGGGAATTGGTGTTGAGAAAATGGATTAGAATGTTAAATCTGAATTATGTGGAGAATGACCTATGACATCTTCACCTGTAGTCTGCCTGGAAGGTTTCTGTTCTGCTGCTGCTTGAGTACTGACTCACAACCCATAGTGCCTCAATCAGCGAACATATGCCTCTTGGGAGAACAAAAGGAACACTTAAGGAGTCACAACTTCACCCTAGGCCAGTTAAAGAGTTGAACTGCCAGCCAAGGTTTTTTTTTTCAGTTATCTGAAGCAGAGGGGATTCTGTCATGGTGACAGACAGGTCCTTTTATTAAACATTTATTTACAGTTTTTAGAGCAGGTTCACTGAGAGGCCACTTCTCTATTAGGGGAACACCTCCCCTCTTCTTTCAGACTGCCTTACTTGTTCATTAGTTGTTTCCACTGTTTCCTGTTTCTACTGACCACTTGTCATGTCACCTTCCTCTCCTGCTGCTTTCCAATTAATCATTAGAGAAGACTTACCATTGTTCTGTGCTTACTTTACTGACTGTTTCTGCTTTGGTTTACAACTGCCTGCCTGCCCGCTAAGGATCACAAGTCAGCTGAGCAGACAGGAATGTTGCCTTTAACCTGGAGTTTTTTCTTTTGAGTTATTCACATTCACAAACAAGCTACATTAATGATTCCTGAAAATCTGCGTGACATCCTCTGCAGTGCTTAGCATAGCCTCCACACTCATTGTTTGCCTTTGTGATTTTGCTCTTCACCTTCCTTTGCATTCCAATGTCTTCTTCTGACTTAAGAGTCTTCCCCTGGACTTACTGCTGGTCCTGGACTGAGAACACCTTTGACCTCTGTTTGGACTCTTGTTTTCTCCCTGCTCAGTTATGTCAACCTGGACTCTTAGTAAACATCTGATGATCCTTGTGCTTAAACTGTTAGACAGACCAACAGGTAAACTATAAGTGTCTGCATATGGGTCCTACACCTTAGCTTGCTGTTTCTTAAGTGAAATGTGACAGTAGAGTCTGACCAGGCATGGACCCTGCAGACTATCATTAATCATAGGAGGTGTACATTAACTTAGAAGATGGTTTCGACTGTTTATTAACCTACCGCCATTGCTGCTGCTGCTGCACTGATCATCCAGTTGCCAGCATTTTCAACCCTTAGTCCTTTTGTGCACCAGAGACTCAGACCCCTGGCTAACCAGATTTTCAGCCTCATCCACAGTCACCCTCCATTGCCGATGCCACAACTCCAGCTCAAGAGTCAGCCTCTGCCAATACCCAGTCTGTGCCTGAATCAGTTTCCTCAGCTGTCTTGCCTGTTTATCATTCTATCGGTCATGCTCTGGAGTCACCTGAATACTCTGGATTCCTCTCCAAGCACCTGCTTCCTGTTCACTCTTCACAGCACTCCTGCCTCCAACCATGGCCCCCTAATTTTCCTCCAGATGGTTTCCGCCTTCATTGATGACTTCCACGTCACCACCCTCCTAAATGATCTGTGCGTCCTGTTAAGTCCTGTGACCTTTTCCCCCAAGTGGCTCCACCATGAGCAATGCCACTGCCTGCCTGAAAGACCTCTGCTTCCTATTTGGTCCAGTGGCCACCCTCCTGAATTCATCAATTCATTAAGCCTCCAGCCTTTGGGCTGTCTGCTCAGGGTTTCATGCTCCTCAGTTCTGCAGCCTCCTGGATGTCTGCCAAAGGTCTTCACCTGATCCTTAGTTCATGATCCTTAGTACTGTAGTTCTTATCTCTGTTTGGACTTTTGCTTTGCCCCTGTTTCTCCCTCCTCAGTTTTGTTAGCCTAGACACTTAACCCTTACTCTACATCTTACGTTTGCTGTTAATTAATGAGATGAGAAAAGGTTTTGGAAAAACTTTGGCCAGGAGAATAAATAAGGATAAGAGCGAATGAACCATAAAGAAACCCTGTGTATGTAGGTGGTTTGGTCTCTAAGAGTTCATTGAACAAACAAGGTTTGTTTAGTTTATAAGAGTTATCTAACAAGATGTTTTGTGCCATTCCTCACTTTTTTTCCATATTTCAGAGAACTAAGGAATCAGAGGGTCAACACCTGCAGGTACAATCTGAGCTGGATACAGCAGACAAGGTTTAAAACATGGAGTGATGAACAGAGTGAGAGTCAGAAATATCTATTAACCGCATCTCTTTTGGGCTTCCAACTGAGCTCAGTTGTTGTTGGGTTGATGTTTCCAACAGTACAGGATTAACAGTGTGGACAGTTGGTGTTGGCTACATGTGTGCACACATAAACACACACAAAAAGATGAAGGGATTTGAGATTTGAAGAGAATTGTTTGCTCCTTTAGAACAAATCTAAAGCATGTCTATGTACTCGCACTCTTCCGAATGTGTTTAACCCATCACCGTTCGGGGAGGCTTGTGGGTAGTTTAGGAAATGGGTGACAGGATCAAAAATAGACATGTCATACATATCAAAAATATGTGTATTGTAATTATAAGAACACCTGCACACTCAGGCACATGTTCATGAACACATACACACACATACACGCCCCGTACACTAAGTCGCTGCATGGGCTGCCTGCAGGGCCACCGACATGGCCATCATTAGCTGGCTCTATTTTAAGGTTGAAGCCACAAGAAATAACATTTTGTGCATGCCAAATGCAAGTAACTGTTCATTTTAAATATTGTACATCCAGGCAGAAATCAGTATTTTCAATATTTCATAATTATGGTTGAGGTGATTTCTGAATTTGTTTGTACTGTATGGCTACAGGAGAAAGGTGAACAATCAAATTACTTCTAGGGAAAAAAGAATTGCATAAAAAACAAAGGAAGACAACCCAAAGCGCAACACTGGCTCATCTCTGCAGGCAGCTGGAACCATCTACACAGCAGTTCATCTGTTTATGTAAATCATAGATGTGCTGAATTCATATCTTGCTGTATAATCACATCTCTCCACACAGACTGGCCACTGTCCTCCTCATAATTCCTAATCTAAATAAACACACACACAAAACTACATCAGAGGTAAAATGTGTGGTAAGATGATGTGAGCTGGCCTTTGTTTATAAGCAGGTGTTAATATTTGTAAAATTACAGTCATCACTTTCAGAATTTAATCATTTATACATACATACACACACACACACACACACACACGTTGTATTTCCCTCATTTTAGGGGACATGTGGGTGTTTAAATTGGTCTGGTACCCACAGTGTGAGTAATACCAGGTGCACACATACACACACACACAGACACGTTCGTACAGATGTTTTTGAGAGGACACTCACTGACATAATGCATTCCCTAACCCATAACCATAACCTTAGCTAGCACAAATAAATGCATAACCCAACACTAACCTAAAGCTAGTTCTAACCAAAAACCCAGACTTTACCCTCAAACAGCCCTTTGAACGTCCTCGTTTTCCCAAAATGTGCTCACTCCCATGGTATAAAGCTCAAAGTGGTCCTCACAATGTATAGACAATGTATAGCCAAATAAGTGCCTACACTCACACATACAGTGCATACACTGGACTTGGTCCAGGTGGAGCAGATGCTGCAACACCCATGAAGACAGACTAAATTACTTCACCGTAGGCATGGCGATGGTTAGTTGGAGAAAATGGCTTCTGCTCCTCTCCAGCTGAGCTCCTCGGAGCATGCCAGGGCTGATGGAGCCTAGTGAATAAATGAGTATGATAGAATAGAACAACAATAAAAGAAAAATAGGTAAGAGTGTTTACTGAGAACAAGAAGATTGAAGCAGAGGAGGAAGAGACAGAGCAGATTCTATGATGGATAAATGAAGCAAAGGCAGGATGAGCAGCTAATAATTTTCCAAGAGCATGTGTGTCCACTGTGTAGAATTATTTTCCATCTTAAAAAGTTCCAGTAATTAAGCGCTAGGATTAGGGGTTAGAGTTAGTGACTAGTAACTAACAAGTTTATTTCAATAGAAATGTATTAATGTAGTTACAGTTTAGTTAGAATTCTAAAAAATTTTCAACTCACATTTCAAATTTGAAAATCTTAAAATTTCAGTCCCTCTTGATTTGGCAACAGAACTGGTTACCAGGGTAACAGTAAATAGGTTTAATACAAAAGCAAAGACTCCTTAAGCATCTGATATGTCAGAAAGATGGCCAACTTGTTTGTTTACCCACGTAAACAGTGGGTTGAGAGGATTCATTGCACGTCATTGTTGTAGTAAAGAAAATTTTAAAAAGACCATTAGCAATGTTGTCTAACAATGTATTACCAAACTCAGAATGCCTTGTGGGTGGGATAGGAAGGTTAACTGAATCAGTATAAGAGCAGTGAAAACTACCATATACAGTCAAAAGGTAACTGCTGAACGCACATACCTTTAATGCATATTGTTGAAAAAATGCAGACTGTAAAAAGTATAAATCATTTTTCATGATAATCTTAAGGATTACAATATTTAGGTCAAAGTGAAGATCATTCACAGGAAGATAAATGGAGATGGTAGAAATCTCAGCTTGGAACACAAGAAAAAAACCAAATGAAAGAAATAAAATAAAATAAAACACAAAAAGCATTGCTGGGTCACAGGTGGTAAAATGCTTCAGGTAGGACCGACTACAAATTGTTCCCATTTGACATTTTTCTCCATTTCACATCTTCTTGGGATTTAAATTTCCATGGCTACAGGGGGTAGGAGTGGATCAAAGCTAAGTCAGCTCACATGAGTGTTGTTATAACGCCAGCATTGTTAGAAACCAGCATGTTCACTGTGAGCAATCAAGATCGGAAGTGTGTCACAACTGTACTGGCAGTGAGTCACATCCAGGCAGATATTGTATAGTGCATATGCACCCTGCCAAATAAATACACATCTGAGCACATATTACCAGTGTGTGTGTGTGTGTGTGTGTGTGTGTGTGTGTGTATTGGGTGGCCTGGTCCTACTCATGTTGTGGGAACATAAATCTGTTTACAGTTACATTGTGGGGACTTTTCGGGGCTTGATGCCCTCATGGGGACAATGTTTGGCCATCTGGCCTTCATCATTGTCACATTCCCACAGTACAGTTGCTTCTTTAAACATTACATGCAGGTGAATCCTCTTTAGAAAATTAGCCTGTACCTGGTTACGTAATCATGACAACAACAAGCTGGGCTCCTAGGACTTAGGCAAAAGTAACAAGATTTTCAATGTCAAGTGAGGCCCAGCCAACCCTCCAGTTTAACCACATCAAATGGCTTTTTTTGCTAAATAAAGTAAATTCTTGTTACTGAATGCAATCCTACTTTCATATTTGTTGCATAATATTATCAGTATAATGTACCAATTCTTCCTGAGCACGGTGGAACTTGTACGACAAAAAAGCAAGTCCCCAAAATGCAAATCAAAACATTTTAGAGCAATGACTTGGTTTACAGGTATGTGCCAAAAAATTAGAATATCAAGGAAAAGTCCATTTATTTCAATAATTTGTTTCAAAAAGTGAAACTTGTATGTTATATTAGTTCACTACACACAAAGTGAAATATTTCAAGCCTTTATTTGTTTCAATTTTGATGATTATGGATTAAAGACAAAAAAAACCCCAAACCCAGTATTTCACAAAATTAGAATATCATGACAGAATTCAACATTGTAGGCTCCTTGTGTCCCAATCTAGTCAGCTAATTAATGCAAAACACCTGCAAAGGTTTCCTCAGCCTTGAAATTGTCTCAGTCTGGCTTAGTAGGCTTCAGAATCATGGGGAAGACTGCTGACTTGACGGTTGTGCAGACGACCATCATTGACACCCTCCATAAGGAGGAAAAGTCTCAAAAGGCAATTGCAAAAGAAGCTGGATGCTCACAGAACGCAGTATCAAAGTATATTAACAGAGTGTTAAGAAGAAGGGAAGAATGTGGCCGGAAAAGGTGCAAAAGTGACCGCAGCCTTGAGAGGATTGTCAAGCAAGGGCGATTCAGAAATCTGGGGGAGCTTCATAAGGAGTGGACTGAGGCTGATGTCAGTGCATCAAGAACCACCACATACAGACGTCTGCATGACATGGGCTACAGCTGTAGAATTCCCTCCTTAGCCAAGCACAGACGCTTCTGACGTTGTTTTTGGTTCAGGAGTGGCTTGACACATGGAATTCTACAGCTGTAGCCCATGTCATGCAGACGTCTGTATGTGGTGGTTCTTGATGCACTGACACCAGCCTCAGTCCACTCCTTATGAAGCTCCCCCAGATTTCTGAATCGCCCTTGCTTGACAATCCTCTCAAGGCTGCGGTCATCCCTGTCACTTTTGCACCTTTTCCGGCCACATTCTTCCCTTCTTCTTAACACTCTGTTAATATACTTTGATACTGCGCTCTGTGAGCATCCAGCTTCTTTTGCAATTGCCTTTTGAGACTTTTCCTCCTTATGGAGGGTGTCAATGATGGTTGTCTGCACAACCGTCAAGTCAGCAGTCTTCCCCATGATTCTGAAGCCTACTAAACCAGACAGACAAAAACAAGGCTGAGGAAACCTTTGCAGGTGTAAAATCATAGTCCTGTTATAACCAGAGTAACCTAATGATTTTGTCATCACTCTTGTTTCAGTGATGAAAAGTTGGAAGCCCTCAGTGATCAGCTCTTTGATGATTTGAGTTTCTACAATGTTATCTGATGCAGACAGTAATTCATAGGTGCTGACATGGTGTGGACTGTGTTAGATGTAATGGAATGAAACTTTTCAGAGTGAAGCTACAGGTCATCTGTCTTGGATCCCCTCTCCCTTTTTCTCTCTGACAGCCATCAGCTAGGATGAAGTTCGGGTTAGGTTAATGTTAGGTGTTAGGGGTAGGCAAGGTAGTGGTTATATTTAAGGTTAGGGCAAGTCTCCAGGGAATGAATGTAAGTGAGTGTAATGCCCCATTAAGTGATAGAAAAACGTGTGTGTATGTGTGTCAAGGCTGTTTCAGCAAAAATTCTTTTCTTGATTGGAAGTGCCATTAGCACAGTGGGTTCACCTACCCAACTATTACCTTACCTCTCGTTTGGATAAGTGAGGCCTTATTTTAGTTCACTTTTAGTTCTGATCCTGACACTCCTGAGCCCACCCAGGGAACCATTTATGGGGCAGAAAGGCAAAGACAGACAAAGAAAACGCCTTTACTCCTTCCTCATCAAAGCCTCCACAGGGACCCTGTGTCTGCCTTTCTGTTCCCTTCAAATCTCTCTATCAGCTCCCATGTTGCTTTGCAAAAGCAACCAGCGCAGGCTTTTTAATTTCATTGCTCTACCTGGTTGTGGTGGAGATTCTTTCTGACCAGTCAGCCAGAGCAATCGCATGTGTTATTTGCTCTCGCAGCTCAAAAAGTAAAAAGCGGACCTTTGTGTACGTCCTGTCTCTCAACACCTCAGGGGTCAGTTTGGACCTTGCTGGCTTCTTGTTCTGCACTTCTAATTGGGAAACAACATCACTGATCAGTTCACACAACTTTATACACCATTTCTTTCTAATGAGACACACTCTGTAGTGGCCAGGGTAAACTACTTTACAGAGTTCAGGTCTGTGTTCTGAGCAGACTGAAACAAGAAAATACATTTGTACAGTACAGATGTAAGACAAAAAGTGAGAGAAACAATGGAGGTGTTACGGTTCCGCATAGCTCGACTTCCCATATTTACATTTTTGTTCACCTGTTCTCTCCCCACTCCTCTGTCACCGCTATTAGTCATTATTCCACTCACCTGTGCTCATTATCCCCAGGTCCTGTTCCCTGCCATGGGGGTTATGCACAACTTACTTCCGTATACTGCAAAACAGAATCATCCGTTTCCGGTTTGCGACTAGTATGAAACATGGCACTGTTCTATTCAAGATGTCTTCAAGAACTACCAAAGATGAAGATCACGAATGTACACTGAATATACAGTTCGACGTCTAAATCACCGGGCAGCAAGCTGGATAAGGGGTTTGAGCTATATGCTTCTTCATACATCCACGACTACGAAAGTAGAGTTATGTATCGGTTATCTTACAAACGGAGATGTAGCTAAGCTAGTTCGTAAGCTAACTAGCTAATATTATCGATATTTACACCGAGCATCTGTCTGGTACACCAAAATAATGTAATACACTACCGGAAAGCTAATAGTAAC
>NW_018127909.1:1145553-1178304 GCF_001952655.1 Monopterus albus | reverse complement strand
AACTGCTGGGCTTCTAATTTTTCACATGCCATGTCCAAGGCTGATGGTTCTGGTCTAGCATAGTCATGACACAGAAGCAGAAATCCGACGTCCATGTGTTCCTCCTCAATTTCCTCCGGCCGTTGCGTTCTCTCCCACACGCTTGGTCTACTTGCAGGCAGAGAGTAGTCATTCCAGGTAAACAACACTGGAACGGCTCCTTCTTTCAAACGCCGTAGTCCACCTTGAATTACATCTGTGGAGACGAAGTGTCTACTACATACTGTTTACTGTTATCATCCACTTAATTACAAGATCATCACGTCGTACATTACGGAGCCATATTTTTCATAAGGTTTCATCCTTAGGGAAATGGTGAAAGCTTATGGCTGAATTGAACTTAACTGACATCGCACATTGAGGTACGCAGCAGAAATCACTGTTTGGATGATCCCGCTTCTGGTATTTGTGTCTTGAAAAATACATTTTAGTTTTTTTATCTACGAACTAATCAAATAAAACGAGCTCAAAGAACATTACTACTGTTGTGTCACCCGCGTTCTGTGGAAAAGCGGAAGTGCGCTGACCCGTTTTCCAGTTTGGTCACGTGACGTTCCGCATAACCCCTATTCTGCCACGACGATCCCACGCTGTTCACCTGCTGTTCATTATCGCCCCGTCCGGTCCTGTATTTATACACCTGTTTTCTGTTCACTTGCGGCTGGTTCATACTCTTAGTATGTGTGCATGTCCCGCGATTACCTGGCTTCAACTACGTGTTCCGATCCTGCTACATTCGTTTCTGTGTCGTTTCCGCAATTCATCAGCCCCGTTTACTCTCCACTCGGTCGGTCTGTGTTCTTCGCCGTTTGTTGTTTTTCTGTCCTTTCATGCGTGGGTCTTTGGCTCTGCGCTTTCTGTTTTGTTTACGTGCTAGCGCTACTCAATCCGTTAGCCCTGCTCTGATTACCAGCGCTGCTCCAGCCGCTAGTGCTACCCTGACTACTAACGCTTCAGATCCCAGCTTACCTGATATCCTGATGTCGTCCTCCTGGTTCTTCGTCTTCCTGGTTCTTCATCCCTCCTGGGTTCCTGCCTGGTCTCCTGCTCGTCCCTCCTGGTCCCCTCTGGTCTCCTGCTCGTCCCTCCTGGTCCCCTCTGGTCTCCTGCTCGTCCCTCCTGGTCCCCTCTGGTCTCCTGCTCGTCCCTCCTGGTCTCCTGCTCGTCCCTCCTGGTCCCCTGCTCGTCCCTCCTGATCCTCTCTGGTCTCCTGCTCGTCCCCTTCTCGGTTGTCTCCTGCTCGTGGTCTCCTCCTCGTGGTTCCTCCCTGGTCTCCTGGTCATCTCCTCCCTGGTTGTCTCCTCCTGGGTCTCGCCTGTCCTTGGTTGCTCCCTGCCTGTCTTCCGGCGATCCAGCATTATTTGTGTTTTGTTTAATAAACTGCTTTCTTCAGTTCCTCTCCTCTAGTCTGTCTGCAACTGGGGTCCACACCACATTCACACGCAACAGGAAGGCAGTTTGCACAGGACATCACAGCCAAAATATATGTGTTACAGCGATTCAACTCAAAATGTTTGCGGTTTTAATTGGAGTCTATGAAATAAAAGCAAGAACAGTTGAGCGGTATCAAAAACATTTAATTCGCTTGAGTGAGTTATTTTTCTGTTTTACTACCTTGTGTGCTGTTTGTTCTAACACAATGAAGATGAGACATTCAGAGCTTCCTGTCTTACATTTTACCAAATAGTCCTACTCTTATGCCAACTCACCCATCATATGCAAATAAAAATCTGTGGGGACAGTCTTTTCAAAAGCAGTCTCTGCTGTTTATGTGGCATTTTCTATTGTGACACTTTTGAAAGTACTTTATTTGCATTGCAGTGAAGCACAAACAAACAAGCACAAAGATTTTCATTTAAAATAGAATTCCTCTAACTGGGTTTTAAAGAGGAAATATTTCTGACATTTAAAGACTGAAATGAAAGACATTTTCCAAGTTCCATTCCTGTTTTCCTGTGAAAATGTTTATCTCTGGGTATGCATTGTCACAAACCAATCAAATCTTAGGAATTTGACTGCCCTCACAACTAAATTCTAAACCATTTCACTTTGAAGTAAGCTACATTTCAGAAATGAAAGATCCTCTAGTTTCAGTTTCACTGTGACTTTAAGTGTAAATCCAAGCTTCTCTTTCTCATAAGCTTTATCTGATATCACTTCCTATTTTGGTACCTGCTGCACTACATCCATCTTCTGCCATTTACTGTAATCTGAGCTGCTGAATTCTAAATGGAAAGTTTGTGCACTCTGTGGTTCCCCCAAAATCCCCACAATAGCATGAAAAATGTGGTGTCAAAAGTCACTTTTTTCTACTTTCTGACAAAAATCTCACAACACAGTGCTTTGCAATTGATCCACAGCTGCAACATTTGTTCAGTGTAGCCTGAGGAAGGCCACTGAGAAATTGAGAACATTGGCAATTGATGGTTTTCTAGGAAGACATATAACAGTGTGACAAGAACCCCACTGCAGAAAGTCTATTGGGAAATGTTTAAATGTTTGTCTGTACTTATAGTGTGTTTTCAAACCTGTAGTTCGTTGGCACTAGTCCAAATCAGTGGACCAATTTGTAACTTTGGTCTGTTTTCCCTTGTTTTGGTTTCTTTGGACACAGTGAAATCCAAGCAAACCAAAGTGCTAATTGGTTAAAGGAGTCTGGGGCAGGAATGAGAAGGTAAACACAGGAAGAAGATCCATGTTCTGTACCAGTGAATAGTCTAGAAATATACACACACAGAAATAAATTTGTTCGGCAACATGGAGAAATGGCATAATTGGCATTTGCTCATAACTTTGGTAATTATCTGGGCAATAAACCAAATAAAACTATGCCAACAGAATGCTGAATGGACTCTGAGGAAATGTGAAAATACAATACTGATTCATTCTTGGCAAAGAAGACATACAACCTACAGTTGACTGAGCAAGAAAAGGGAGCAGATAATGAGCATATATACTGATATGCTGAACCACTTAGTTCAAACTTGCAGTGATCTCATTATTTGATCTGGATCAAGGTTGGACCATGTTCTCACCACAAATGAACTGCTCCAGAGTTTGTCTAGGACCAGATCAAGACCACATCCAGGAAAGGATCTTGGTACAGTTGTTTTGGTCTGCACCCAAACCAAGGAGCCACACCAAGGGGGGAAACGAACCAGAGTCTAATTCAACCAAAAAGGACTATCTGTCATATTAGGACCAATTAATTTTAACTTCGTAACTAGTTTTGAGCCTGGCTCACAATCTTGGCCATCAGATTCTCTCCCAGCTGTTCCTGAATAGAACAGATCTTTCCTGAGCTGTGGGCTGTCACCTCACTGGGCTCCTTCAGTCCCTGTCTCACACAGCAGGGTGAACTGACTGACAGCACTTGGTTTCCATTGACTATGAATGGGCAGCTGTCACTAACCCAGGGATTTGTCTCTGTATGTGCTCACAATGCTCAGCAGCACAACCATGAACATTGGCCACATGGGGGCTCAAATACAGTCGACCTTTGCAGCACTCACAATGGTGAATAATCATTAAAAAATTTCCTGTATCCAGCCATACTTGGGTAAATGTACTTAGTTACATGTACCAATCATCAAAGTTGTAAAGTATTTATTATTAGTAATTGAAATACTGAAAAAAAAAATCAAATTATAATTAAGGGCCAGAAATAGAGAGGGCTGTGTCAGGAAGTTCATCCAGCGTAAAACCATGCCAAAAGTAGTAGTAGTAGTAGAATTAAGGGCCAGGAGCTCAAGTTAAAATTAACATTTGAGCTCGTGACCCTTAGAAACTCTGTGTGTGCCTGGTGTGAACATTTTTGTTTTGATCATTTTGACTTTTTATGTCAACCAGAGACAAAACATAAAATCCATAGTGCTTAATGGAATTTATCATTGGGGTCATTTTGAGCCCAAACATCAACAGCACGTAGCTGTCTGATTACCGACATATAAAACAGGGTCAAGTCTAAATCATTTTTTCTGAAAAGATTTTATAAAATTAGGAAAAGTGCTGGTAAGTGCCATGGTAAACAAATAATGATAAATATGTTTTTGAACAGCTAAAGTTTCTCTGGGGTCAGACAGAAAACGATGGTTAAACAATAATAACACAAGGATGGTGGAAAGGCAGTGAGGCATGGCAGGAGCTGTTTAAAAACACAAGTAAATAGGAAGGGTCATCAAGATAAGAAAGTTTGTGGGAGTGCGAACTTGACCAACTGAGGGTGAGGATAATATGTTCAACAAGACACCTTGCTGCCTCCAGGCAAAGGAGACAAATAATAAAAAATTCATAAAGAAAATTCAAAAACATATATTTTTTATTTCTTTGTTAATTTGGTTGTTTCTTATTCTGTCTTTTCTTACATCACCTTTCTTCCCTATCATCTGTTTTTTAACACCCTTCTCCAATACTTCCCTTGGCCCCCTCTGGCCAGCGCTCTGTCTCTAACTCCTACTTGGTATCTTACACCTCAAATGGTGCAGTAACAGACTCACAGCTCACGTCATCTACTGTGCTTCCTGTCAGAACAGACAGTTATGTGCCCTCAGAGCAAAGTTATGGGACATGAACACACACTCTGACAAACACAGAGCTTTGCATAGCTATGCGAAAAGCATTTCACGATTGCCCAGTGGTATGCGACATAATCACTCAGCATGCCACACACACATGTATGAACCGTACACACACGCCCACAGAGAGGAGTGATTTATATGGGCAGCCAAATGGACTACGGAGTGCTGCTTCACCTCCCATAAAGCTGCCATAAACCGTCTCCACCTCTGACAGCTGACTGATTGGTGTTATAACAAGGCAGGTGTGTGTGTGAATGTGGTTGTATATGTGTGAGAGTATATGCACTGAGGTGGACAAACGACTCATACTGTTGCTGGTGGATATAAAGAAGAAGAAGTGCTCCAGTGTGAAAGTTTCATGGTGCAATTATCTTGAACAAAAAGATGCCAATGTGCAGTATTGTCTTTAGAAATATTGATTTAGGTAGGACATTTTCACCTCTTGTGAGCCATATATAATGACAGATGATGTTCATGGATATACATTAAGGCTGTTTTGTTGCTGGCAGGGGTTGTCATTCTTTATTTATTCCCACACTTTCCAATACTTGTCCCACCATAATCAAAATGTCAACACCAAATTCTTTTTCAAGAGTGATAAAATTCCACTGTCCACTTCTGCCTCTGCAGACATGTTGCTTTCTTCACCTTCCATGATATGTGTGCATTTGCTCAGTTCACATACTGTATAAAATACTAAGATTTGCTCCCATTTAGCCACAGGCTATTCTTTGGAGTTGAGGTCAGGGCTCTCTGCATGCCAGTGAGACACACACAAAAAGGTCCTTATCCAAAATCAAACATGTTGGTTAAGTTACCCCTGAGACAATAGAGTGCAGGAGGCCCAGTTGGAGTAACAGACTAATGGATTTAAAGGCTTATCACGTGCCAAAACACTGCAGCATAGTTTGTAATACTCGCAGACAGGATTTTACAACACAGTTGTTGTGGCCAACACAGCACTATGCCAAACGATATCACTTTGCATTGCAACAGAAATGTCATCTGAACCAACTTTTTTTGCTGGATATCCCTGCTTTGTTTTGCCAAAGGCCGCGCCGTTGGCACCCCAGTTGCACAGACGGACATTAAAGCGAAGAGAGGGCTGTGATCTGTCACACAGGGCTGAGAGAGGTCTGAAAGCAGTGGCCTAACAGCCAGAGAGCAGTGTGCTACACAAGGCTAGAGGCACAGACTTTAGACAACCCTCGATTTCATTTTGAAGCATCTTTCTTATCTAACTTCTAACAGAAATACACATCTCGTCCTGCACCTAAGCTTATTCACCGAGCAACCAAACAAACATGTAGTTGTCAGTCCTATTGTGCGTTCACACATATGGATATGAAGTACTTGGCAGTATCCTGCCTTTCATGAATGTGTAGTTCTGGATGTGTGTTGTGTTAAGTACGTCTACAGTACATACAATACTCTGCTACAACTGGACAATTGTTTTCAGACACACTGACAATGGCAGCAATTACTTTTTGCTTTTTTGTGTGTCCCAGTAACTCACTGAATACATGCTGCAGAGAACTGGGAAGCTAGAGACTATATGGGTGCAAATCCCAGTTCCCTCATTTGATTATTTCTTGCTCCACTCGGAAGCTGTTCCAGGGCGCCATCTTACAGGACATCCCAAAGCTCTTATTCCTGCTCTGACGAGTGAGGATTGAGAAGCAAGGAGGTTGCCTGGAGGAGCTATAAACAAGGATACAAAGGACCATCAGCAGTTTCTTTTTTTTTTTTTTTGACTGCCATGTCCCTTTATCAGATTTAATTTTCTTGCATTTTTCCCTCACACTTACAGGGACGAGTTTAAAGGTCTTTTCACACTGAAGCTGGATTTTTCATACTTTTTTTTTGCAGAGCAATAATAATTTTCAAACCAATATTCTGTCAATTAACTCTTGCACATCAACAGTGGAATATCACTGAGCAAAAAGCTGCATTAATTTTTTCACTCCAATGTCACATGTGACGCGGCTTGCTGGAGGGTTGCGACAAGCACATGATTAACCGTCAGCTAAACCTATATATTATAGTCATGCTCAGTATATATTTTACCTCAGACATATGGCCAGACACCATGGTCCATGCACCAAGTAAATCAACTCAGTTGTGAAATCTAGCTTCTTCCATCTCAGGTTGTTAAGTAAAGTCAGGTCATCCCTTTCTTTTGATGATTTTGAGATTGCAATCCATGCTTTTATCACCTCCTGTCTTGACTATTGCAATGCTCTATATATGGTGTTAACCAGTCCTCCCTCTCTCGTCTTCAGATGGTTCAAAACGCTGCTGCTCGTCTTCAGACAAGTACCAGAAAATTTGAGCATATAACCCGGTTCTGGCTTCTCTCCACTGGCTTCCAGTCCATTTTACAATTGATTTTAAACTGTTAATTTTTGTTTTTAAGGCTCTTAACAGTTTGGCACCATCTTACCTCACTTAATTAGTGCATTAGCACAAACCTACAAGGTCCCTCAGATCTTCAAGCCAGTTTCTTTTAGAGGTTCCTATGGCCAGATATAAATGCTGGTGTGATCATGCTTTTACTGTTACTGAATAGTCTACCTTTTAATGTTAGATCAGCTACTGACCTGACTACTTTTAAATCCTTGCTTAAAACATACTTATTTGCCTTGGCTTTTAATGCACAGTAGGGCCTGATGCATTCCTTTTAATCTAATTTATTGAATGTATGTCATCTGTGTGTCTGAGTTCTTGTTTTATTTTTGCACTGAATCTATTTATTTTATTTTAGTTATTTATTGTGATTTTATTCTATCTATGTAACGTACTTTGGTCAACAGGATGTTGTTTTTAAAGTGCTATATAAATAAATTTGATTTGATTTGAGATTTACCCTATGACGCTCATTTTTTCCTCCTTATTTTTTTATTTACTTTACAGCATGGAGTGGAGTAGGAAACAAGTCTGTGCTTCTGTTTTTACTGAACTCAAGATAACCATGACTGGCTCTTGTCTGGCTAATACTTGCCCTGCATCAAAGGATATTTTCACAAAACTTAGCATAGGCACCGTTAGACCCCTTTGACTGGGACACATGCCCCAGTACTGATCTACTGTGCCCCAGTAAATTCACACTTTCCAGTTTTAACAAGCTCCTATATTTTGCAGTGGATTAATTTAGATTGATAGTAATGGGAAAATAACTGACTTCTGGTTGCGGTCAGGGGTCGTACACCACATGTACATATGAATATCATATATGTTGTAGCTGGTGCACTGGAGCACGCATGCAGCAATCCATTCAGTGGCACATGAAACAAAAGAAAGGAATGAACTGAGGTATGTGACGAGACTAAATTATTTTGTGAATAATATCAATAGCCTTATTTTGACTAAAACATTACTGACTCCTGTAGATAGGAATGAGAAAATTATTTAGAGAAGATCAAGACAGGGAAGTTCGGAGAGATGAGGGTGAGACAGTAAGACCTGGCTTTAGCTGGTAAACAGTGTAACATTAGTATATTTAGCTAATACATAACCATGTGCGTATGCTGAATGTGAAGTAAATTAGAGCTTTATGCATCAATGCATATGATCAGTTGGACTACTTTTAAAACATGATATATTGGTGGACTACATGAAATAAAATGAATGCCAAATATGTTGCTTAATACATCACACGTAGCGGTTTATGTTAACTTTGGACTATACAGTCTGCATTTAATGAATACCCTGTAAAACATATCTAATGCTGTTTTCGCGCTGTCCAAACATTTGTTTTATGCACATTTAACAAACAGATGAATCTGAAGCATGAAAGGAAAGTGTAGATGAAGCTTTATCTGTTTATGGAGACAGGTGTGTTACCTCCAGCCGCCCACTGTTATGTGGCCTCATGAGTTACAAGAAATGATTAGATTTTGTTTTTTAAATTAATGATGCTGGTAGATTAACTTGTTGTGAAAGTTTCCATTTGACAAATCAGAGTGGAGATGCTTGACAAACAAATTAGTTATTGTGAAATGCAGAAGAATGCAAAGAAATGTACAATACAGGGCCAGAATTTTACACCATAAAATCATGTTGAGAATGTTCTTAATATATGTTGAAATAAATGTTTTCATAAAGATTAATATCTTTACATTTTACCTTTACCAGCAGTTGTTTCAGTTTCACAATGTATAGCATATGACATTCTTGCAGCAGACTTTCAAGAAAAAAATAGTGTGATTTGAGCAAAGTGGGGCCTGTGTCCCAGTACAGCTTCATGTCTAGCAACGGCCCTGAAGTTGAGCCTTGCTCAAATTTCCCCTGTAGTATAGCTGGCTACTCTTTGAATCTGTCAAGTTCTGCAAGGGTCACAGGGCTGCAAAGCCAGGTCTGTCACTGGCCCAGCTTTTTGAATCAGCATGTGCGAATGGCCCATTACAGTTTGAGACCTTGGTGTGAAAGTTGACTGTCTGGACTTGTGACCACATGGCTGTAGACTTCACTCTTTTCACTGCACTGCCTGTAAATGTCACTTTGGTGGGTTTAAATCATGTGTTATCTTAAGCAAGATTTAGACTTGTGTGTCCCTGCACATACAGTATGGGAACATATGTGATTGTCATTCAGAGATGGTTGCATAGCTGTTGCATTTGAACATTAACTGGGGTGCACAAACAGCAAAGTACAAAAAGCAGAAGAAGAAGAAGTCAGGAAATGGAAATGAGAGAGCTTTTGAGCCAGGTTCTTAAGCTGTTATAATTTTCATCCTAGGGCTGTTATTATCCCACTTTATTAAGTGTTGATATTCTTTAAGGGGAAAAAGATTTAGATTGAGAATAGGAGGTCAAGTCTAGCCAAGCAATGCCAATTTGCTCCAGCATTTTTTGGAGATGTGAGTACCTGTTAGCAGAACAACAGCAGGTAGCTGTGTCTCGGTCAGAGCAGAGTCGGATCAAGCAATCAGCATTCAGGACATGCAACGCTGCACAATGCATAGTTGAGATTTGGGAGGTGTGTGTGTCAGACTGTCTGGAACTATCAGTAACCTAGATTTACCTATAGACCCCTTCGCTGTATATGTTGTGCCTACATGTAGCTGCGGACAAGTCAAAATTAAGCTTTACTCTTTATTAACACTGATAACAAAACACTTGTTAGCTTCAGCTAATTTGTTTAATTAGTTTCACAGCCTGCCAGCTGCTGTCGTTCAAACATGAACACAGTCATGTCCCTTCAGAGGCAGAACAGCAGCATCTCCCTTTTCCTTCATTTTAACAATGGAACAATTAAAGATTATTTTTCACAGCAAAAGTATTATCAGTTGGTATTTAAAAATTTCCTTAATTGGAACAAGGGACAAATCATGAAAAACCTGAACAAAAGTCTATGGACAGGGTTGTCTACACGCTTTTGGACACTTTTGACTGTTAACCTTTCACATGATACTGATAGCAAAAATAAAAGCTATCTTTTTATTGAGGTGTGTACTGTAGTTTTACTGGCTATTTCTTCAGGGATGGATAGGAATGTACAGTAAGTACAGGAGCCTGGTGAAGTTTAAACACCTACATATTAACACCTTCAAAACCAAAGAGATGGCGGTAGACTTCCATAGGCCCAAACCCCACCTAAAGCCAGTGTGCATTGAGGAGGTCTGTGTGAAGGTTGTCCAGACCTACAAATATCAAAGATCTGCAACTGGATGACAAACTGGACTGGTCCATCAACACTGTTCAGGAAAGGACAGAGCCAGCTATACTTTTTGAGGAGGCTGAGGTCCTTCAACATCTGCAAGAAGCTGCTACAGATGTTCTACCAGTCTGTCATGACCAGTGTCATGGCTGGACAAACTGGTGAGGACAGCTGACTCTGTAGTGGGTACAGAGCTGAACTCCCTTTCAGAGAAGAGGACCCTCAGTAAGCTACTGTCCATCCTGGACAATGTTCATCACCCTCTATCTATCTATCTATCTATCTATCGATTTCAGTATCGATCGTACCCTTTTCATAAAGCCAAAAGGGCACACACACACATTTACATTTATCATCCCCCCACAAATAGTCCTGGTTCTCTTCTTTACCAATATTTTAAACTGAAACACTCATTCTTTCTGTCCTCATCCCAGTAGCTCACTCATTGCCTCATACACAGCCACATGCACACAGGCACACACTTGCAACGGCCCTCAGCAGTTGAAGTGCTCCTCAGTGTGGACAGCCCCATCCATTGTGCGTGAATAATGTCCAAGGTCACTCTGTACTCAGAGGGTGGTCATAAAAACCATACTGCTACTAACCACAGGCCCGGCCACTGAATTAGACAGATGCTGGGCAAGACAGCACAAGAAGAAAAAAGATGAAAGAAGGAGGTCAGTGCATCATGTGTGCAGGGCGGTGAGAAAAAGAGGAGGAAAGGGAGAGGGAAGGAGAGCTGTAGGGAAGGTGGGAGGTGTGGGGTGTGCAGGTCAGGAGTGAGGGAAAGGGAGTTGGTAAGACACTGAGGTGTAAAGGGATCCAAAACCATCCCTCTCATCAGTCAGCTCATAGACGGGCACAATAGGCCCTCATACCCCCTTCCCCACTCCTAATTTCACTCTTGTTTATAGCTGTTGGCCATTCTGTAGGAACTTGTGTGTGTTTTTATGTTATAGGCCACATCTGTGAACAAAATCTGGACTTCACACCAGTTGACCAGGAATTTGTTGTGAAACCAGAGACACAATCTTGTCTCAAATTTGATTTCCCATGCACATTCGCTCTGCACAATGTAAGACCGTTTCTGTCTTAATTGGAGTTATAGTCAAGGTAAGAGTAAGCCCTCGGGGAATTAACTGAAGTCGGTGCAATGTTTGCTGAGGTGTGTGTCTGTGCTATTGCAGTGGACAATAGAGCAGATGAATCAGAAAAATAGTTTTTGTTGTCAAACTGTTCTGTCCACATTATGTTTTTGAATTATCTTCTAAAGGTTTACTGTCCTCATTAAAACATTAAAACAACCTGAAAAGTGGACCTTCAGTTAAAAAAGTATTTATTTATTCAACCTTGCAGTATGTCAGGACTACAGTGACATCATGTCAGGTCAAGTCCATGACATAGGTGAAAGTGACATGGACACGTGATCTTTTCACCACTACTATAATAACTTTGAGTGATTTGACCTATATATAGTAATGTGATGTTTGATCATCTAAACAGTGATGAACCCACAGAATGTTTTCACCCAGCTCTTCAGTGTCCCTCAGCTCTAAAGAGCTGTAATCATCTTTTCAGTTGTTTGATTTTTAGTTTTGCCCAGCAACTTTGCTACTTATGTTCACTGTACTGATCTCATAGCACTGTTTTCAACTGAGATGCCATCCTTATATGTCAGATGTGATTAAAGTTTTTCTGTTATCCTCAAGTGGCCAGGTTATTGCAGGTTTAATGAATGTTGACTATGTTTGAAAATATACCATTACTGCTTTGCTTCAATATATTTTTGTAACAAAGTTTGTTTTGTGAGATTTTACTGTTTGTTTTTCCACATCCAGTCAGTGATTTTGGAGCCAAACATGTTGCACTGCTTCATATTCTCAGAGGCAATGAGCCACACAGCACAAGCATAATTCATTGGTAAAGTGTGTTTTCTTTCTGATATTTGTGTGAAAAATAAAGCGAACTAAGAGAATTCAAAAACTCATCATGTGGAGTCGTGTTGCATTAGACACCAGCAGGGTGAATCTGAGAAAGCTGTGGGCTCAGAGGTTCTTTTAAGATAAGATAATGCTTTATTAATTCTACAGCAGAAGAAATTCTGTGTTACACCAGAAAATGGGATAGCAAAATAGCACAAAAGACAAAAAAAAAAAAAAAAAATTAAAAACAAACTCAATATTCACATTATTGCACAAACTCCTTTTAGTGAGTGGTCTAGTAGAGCAGTGTTGTTAAGTCTGACAGCAGCAGGAAGAAGGACCAAACTGACCTTAATCAGTCTGTTCAGTATCTTTGCAAGTTGAAGTAGTGTTGCCCTAGTAGACCACTGAAAAGTAGATGACTGATGCCTCCAGTATCCAAAAAGGTCCTCAGGAGTGCACCCTGCATTCCTGAGGACCTTAAGCTTCCTCAACAGATATAATCTGCTCTGGCCTTTCTTTATAGTCTGGTTGTGTTCTCAGAGCAGTCCAGTTTATTATTCAGGTGAACACCCAGGTACATATATGATCTGACCATCTCAGTGACCATTCTGTTCACTGATATAGAGTGTACACACCTGTGGAGGTCCACCATCACCTCTTTTTCCTGCATTGATCCAGATGTGGTTCCGCTGACATCAGTCCATAAACTCCTGAATCAGTTGTCTGTACTCCCTCTGTGATGAGGCCAAAGATTGTGGAGTCATCAGAGAGCTCTGTAAAACTTTACAATAAGGGTACAAATCACATGTTTAAGTACTGTAATGTTTAACTAATGCATGGCTCATGATGATTTGGTGCATGAATTACCGCAAGATGTATCATGACTATGTTATTCACTGTTTACAAATAATCAAGTGACTGGCTTTTTGTGATTAGTTCTGACTTAATAGATCATCAATTATTTTTAATAAAGTTTTATTTCAGGGACATTGCACATTAGTCAACATCACTGTAACTTTGCCAGTGTTAATGAACATGAATTCATATTTTCTTCATACAGTTAATTGATGTGCCACCAAAATATCTGCATTCTAGGTTCAGACCCGTGTCAGGAGAACAGTATCTTTAATAAAGAAAATATGAATCTATGTGTTCTTGAACAAATAGGTGCCATGTAATATGATAAAGAATAATAAAACCAAAATCATTTAGCAAGGGCAATTTGACAAATTAGACAGATTGCTGGCTTTTTACTGACCTTCATATGAAATAAACCTCTGTTACTGGAATGTGGCTTATTTGGCAGCAGATCAATAAATGTATGAAGTAAATGTGAATTAACCTGCCGTAACTGATGATCTGTTAAGTCTGAACTAATCATAGAAGCCCCTAGGGGCTTGATCGTTTGTTAATGGTGAGTAACAGGAACTTGCTCTCACATATTGTGGCCAGTTACTGACGACTCATGTTGGGAAGTGGTGGTCCACCCCAATGAGCTCTAGCTTGTCCCTCAAACACATGAGCTGTGTTGTATTAAAGGCACAGGACAACTCAAAATACATTATTTGATCTTTTATAACCTTGTTCACACAATTAATTGGAAATCATTGGTGTTTTCACCTTTGTTGCAGTGGTCACAAGTGTACTCCTGTTGCACTGATGTTGTACTTTGGGTTCGTTGTCTTAATGTAGTCTAAACAGCTTTTTAAATTAAACAAACAGTAAAGTCACTTTAAGCTGCTGTGCTGAATCAGTTAACATTTTATTGACAATTCACAGGGATATACTCAGTAGTTCTGTAGGTACATAGTGTTTTTCATTAGTATGGATTCTAAAGTTGCCATGTTCATTTTTAATGCCAGTTTATTTTTTTCTTTCACTGGGTGAGTCCTCCCATAGAAGGTATGTGTGACAGTGACAGCATTTGTCTGTGTGTGTGTGTGTGTGTGTAGCCCTTGGTTCCCTGTGCACCTAAATAATTTGTGTATTCTTGGTAATGTAGTTTAATGGCTTCACATGAACACTCTGAAATGCTGATGAACATCTGTTTGGCAGAAAACTCAGCACTCTCTCTCTCTCTCTCTCTCTCTCTCTCTCTCTCTCTCCCTGCCTCCTTTTCTTTTTCTCTTATTCCATAACAGAAACATCCATTTCACACAGTCTGCCACCCACTTAACATCTTGTTTGAATCTATATGAAAAACATAAATGTTGTGTACCTGAAAAAATGAATCTAACCAAAAAGGAATTTTAAAAACTTATAGAATAACACATAATTATAGAAATGTCTTTGTATGATATGTTGGAGCATGAGAAGACACATGGAGACACATGACAAGCACACTCACAATAGAGTGGCCATGTTTTTCCATGCGCGTCTACACCGTACCCAGATTTTTATAAAATCTCAACGTTTCAGGATGCAGCAAGTACACTGCAGATCATGTGACAAGAACCAACCAATCAGTTTCACCATTTCTGTAGCATCCGGCTAAAACCAAGGCCAAGATGGAGGACACAATTCCTGGATCAGTTGGTGAAACTGTTTTCTTCGTGCTTGAATGGTGGGATTTATATCCTGCAACTTCCTCGTCGTCATGCAGCACACAGGTCATGGTTGTTTAGCAAAGCAGACACCACAGAAGCCAGGCTCCCGAGCACTTTGGAAAGAAGGAGAAAGCGGCATGCCTGGCATTTTCCACATGTTTTTAAGTGAGCGGACCCTTAATTAGCATTTTATACTAGGTGGCTTATGCACACACAACAAAATTCTTCCAGTTGTTTATCTCTGCAGTGAAGAAGAAATTTGAAGCCTGCACAGTTTTACACTGTTTGTGTCCCTTTTAACTCAGACCACAGCACACACAGACAAACCAAACAGCTGAATTCATAACTGTCAGTGACAACATAGAGTACCATTTAGAAGAGAACAGGTGGCTTGTTTGTGTTTGTCTGTGTGTGTGTCTTTGTTAGTTAGGCTGTATAGTTTGCTGCCCCTACCAAGGTCAAAGAATGTCTCAGTGCAACCTGGGAGAAAGAGCATGTGTGTAAGCTGAGAATCTGACTCCTTCTTTCACCCTCTCCTCTCCACCTTCTCTTTGTCTGTCTTGTCTACATCCCTCACTCTTCTCGTCCTTCTCCCATTCTCTCAAATGTCAGGGGGAAAAGAAACAAGGGTGAAAAGTGTGGCTGTGTGCAGTCTGCTCCGAATGTTTGCCTTTTGGTGCGATCGGCCATTTGATGTATAAGAACCCAAAAATCTGCTTGCCTCTAACCTCAAGCCCATGTTCATAAGAGTGACATTCATTTATTTTCCGTCCTTATTCACAGACTGCAGGGTGGACAGATGAAGGGACAGTGAGATCGAGTGATGAAAGGGACGAGAGATGCCAAGAGAGAGAACCATGTGACGACGGCAGCTCAAACAAGCTGCTTAATTGGGCACAAGAGGCCTCACCAGTTTGGTGGCAGAACACTTCAAAAACACTTTTCTAGTCTAAATACATAGAGAAGAGGCACATAAAGGGGAACAAGCAATTACACATGATTGCCAACACACACACACACTTAACAAATGCAAAGCAGAAAAAGAGATGATGGAATTATAAACTTGGATGTGATGACTTCTGTCAGAAATACACAAAGCTGCACACACATATACACGCACAGGCATATTAGTAAAGACTGGAAGGAGGAGGGTCTGTGCCTGTGGATGTGTCTTCCAATGACAGATGCATATGTGTAAACCTCCTGGCACACACACACAGACACAAACAAGCTTAATATAATAGGGGTCCCTTAGATCTCAAAGCAGTTGCATTATTTAACAGCAGGACTGTGTGTGTGTGTGTGTGTGTGTGTATGTGAGAGAGAGAGAGAGAGAAAGAGTGAGACTCTCCTTTTCCAGCTATAAATACACCTGCATCTGAGAATCCCCTCTTCTCTCACTGTTTTTCTTGCCTCTCCTCTCCTTTCATCTCTCACCTCCCTCTCTTTCCATCTGCATTGGAGCTGTCGCACTCCACAGTGGTTCACCTACCACTTGAAATATTTCCTGAATTCCATCTAAATGATACCTGACATGAAAAGCAAAAATCAGTATTACAGGATTTTACAAGGAGGGAAGAGTCTTACATTACCACCTGCTGTATTTTTTTTAACCTGCCATCTACATGAAATGTATGGTTTCCCACACAAGGAAGTGGGAGTTCACCTGGTTCCTGCAAAAATGACTGCATTACAAACGGCTGAGCTGCCTTATTAAGATGAAATACTATAAATGTCATTGACATGTTTCTACTGTAGACTGCAAAATGAGCTGTCTTAACACACAGTTATACTTAACAACTTTTTTAACAGTATTTCTAAACAAGGCTGCCGGGCTGTTCACACATATTCAGTCACATACTCTGACCATTACTTCCTCCAGTTTGCTGCTATACTGGCATACAGCTAAGTCATTTTTTTATTAAATGTAATGAATTACTTATCACTCATTGAAAAAGTAATTACATTACTAATTACTCTTCAGCAAAAGCAATGCAACTCTAAATCCTCCACACCTACACATCTTGTATTTAACATGTAGAAAAAGAAAACCATAGAGTGGATTAAAGAGCAGACTTAGCCTATGTGTCTGTGTCTGTACACAAAGAAGTCCCAAACTCAGCTCTAAACAAAACTACATAAAGTAGCGAGCCAGCTAAGAATGCTCACATTTAAATAAGACAACTTCTGAATTATCAGGGGTCGCGCTTCTCATCTTTTGGTAGAGGCTACCTTCTTCAAACTAATGTGTACCAGTCAGGTACAATACTAATGGGTAGCTTGTGAATCCACCAGAGACCAATAAAGTCTTGTGATTATACTGTAATTTTTTTTTTTTTTGTATTAATCTGGTTCTTAAAAGTAGCTAGTAACTCATTCATTTTTTTCATTCATTTTCTGCCGCTTAGCCCCTGAACAGGGTCACGGCGGGTTTTTTTTCCACCCCCAGCCGGCAATCGGGCGAAGGCGGGGTAAACCCTGGACAGGTCGCCAATCCATCGCAGGGCTTAGCTAGTAACTAAAGTTACAAAATAAATGTAGTGGAATAAAAATACAACAATTGCCTCTAAAATGTAGTGAAGTAGCACAAAATGAAAATACTCAGGTACTTAAGTACAGTACTTCAGTGAATGTACTTAGTAACTAGCTAGTAACTAGTTACTAGCTGTGGTTTTGTGGCTTACCGATGGTCAATCCAAGTTGTCAATACATTTCACTAAAAAAACAAATACAGTATATCACTATTTTGGTGGCACTTGAGAAAAAAATTGGGTACATTATAAATGTTCCATTTCATATTAGGTTTTGCATGTCAAAGTGAGAAAGAATGTCCAGCCCACTGAGTCCTTCAACTGCTTAAAAACTCTCAGGCATCTTTGCATCAGCACTGAAGGCCATGCCACAGTTTAAACCAAGGATTGAAATGGTACATCATTTGGCACTCTTTTTAGAGCAACCAATCCAAAATTTGAAAAATGAAAAAGGTTTTCAGTGTCCCTCAGAAATGAATTGCATTTTCAGCTGAGTTCAGTTTAGTGGATCTTCATCACACCCGAAGCAGTTAATGTAATGCCAAGCAGCGTACTTTCCCACAGGTATGAGACTAAGTGGGACTGTAAACACTATCAGCTTATCATTGGATATTGACTCTTTCTCTATGAAGCTAGTGACTTTAATGTGTTGCAGTTGATGAGAGTGCAGCGGGAGAAAAATTCAGCTCAGCTAATGATAGAAACACTGGCCATCAAAAGACAAGCACATTTGCCTGTATTTCACTCTTCCAGTATTCAGCCTCAACCAAACAGAAAGGGAAGGTACCTACAACTATCCAAGGTCTGACATAGTGTTCTTATGACAGGCTAAAGTGGTGAAAAACATAAACATCTATGGCTCAACTGCCAATATATTTATTTCATGACATATACTTTGGATGCTTTAACTTTAACCAGCCTAATGGCAGCAGTGTTGTTACAGTGTGATCAAAGCTTATCATATGTGGCATGGACATCTCATGACATGAGCCAACTCTCTCTTTACTGTTCAGTTTTGACTACTTGTCAATAACCCACCACATGATGTCATTCTCACCAGCCATTACTCAGTCTGTTCCTGCATCCACCTACACACCTACTCCGCATTCCCCAGATTCCCTGTTGGTGTATATACTGTACTTGCCTACTTCCACCCTCTCCTAGCCATCCCAGCCATAACATCCCTGCCTCTTCTTCAGTTTCCCACCTGCATTTTGACCCTTACTCGCCTTTTTGGGGAATTTTCCTAGTTGTCAGATCAGGCTGCTTACCTGTTGCAGACCTCTCATCCTGCTGGATGTTCTGCTGCTTCCTGGTTCTGGGCTCTTATTTTGATGAGCATCCTCTTTGCCCTGCCTGACAGGCTCCAGCTTTACTGTGGTCAATTGGATGCAGCTGAAGCCCATTGAGGCTAATCACCAGGCTGCTTTATATGCTAAGTTCACAGACAGTCATTGCTGGTCTGTTGTCAATGTTTCATGTATTGTCACTGCTTACTCATGCTGTCAAGATTATGGCCTATGCTCCTGTTTTTGGTATTTGCCTTCAGGTTGTTCTTGATTTGTGTACAGAGACCTTAAGTGATTGTTTTGCCAGCTTTGAACTGCAGTTTTTGTTTCATGAATTCAGGGTGACTGTGAGCCAGCCAAGTGCTGAATTTTTGTGTTTCTTATTCTTACACGTATTCAGAGACCTCCAGCGACTGTGTGCCAGCTAAAGCTGTGTTTTGAGATCATTAAATGTCACTTTAACTTTCTTGCAATTCCTGACTAGTGTTTGAATTGAGTCCAGTCGCCCCCACATCTGACAGAGTGTGAGTTTGGGTCCATGCTTCATTTTAGTGAGACAGATGTTGTTGTATTCTAACAAAGGTGGAGTTTGTGAAGATATGGAGAGAAATTTTGAGCCAGTATCAATTTATTTTATTTAAGAATGAATGGAAAATAACATTTCACATAGCTCACTAACTGCCACCTGCTGGTTAGACCTCATCAGGCGGAAACCACAGAGAGGAAGGAGTGATAGGCAGGCTGTTTGTCTATTTCCTCAGGCTTGAATCATAAGAAAACAGGTTTCAGCTGCTGAATATTTTCCTTCTGGATCTCTGAGCTCCTTGTCATGTCACCAACAATGACCCCAGACACCATTTTGACAAATTCTAGCCACAATCTCATTGGACCATTTAATTTGCATGTTCTAAATGTTTTACTTTTTTCAAACCCTTGTATGAAATAATATTCCAATTTTGATTCACCAAACTCTCCTAATTTCACAAAACTGTATTTCAGTTATTTGAGCCTGTTAAATGCCACTTGTTCATCAGTGCACATTTGTGATATTCTTCATTACCATAATCAACAGCACTCACACTGCTCTATAAGGCCACCTGTTGTACTCAATTTGTATGTGCATGTTGGGCATACAAAACACAGGGCTCTGACACTGAAGCATCACACTGGACACTCTGTACTACAGGACTGCACTCTGAGACTCTGTCTATGAAAATCACAAATAGATTTCATGGCAAAACTTCAGCTTGACTGAACCAGAGCTTCAGCAGCTCATTCTTGGTTTTCTTACTGCAAAATAAGTACATGAAAATGTGAGCTAAATGGGCACATTATGGACACAACCTACCATTAAACAAAAATGTCCTGCAGGATGAGTCTTGAAGCACACAATTTCAAAATGGTTCCAGGAAAATGACAGTTACCTCATTTTACACTACTTACTTGCAGTTTTCAGACACTAACCAAATGTATTGTATGTGAATTTGGAGTGAGATCAAATGGAATGCTCACAGTCAAAATAAGGTGCTCTTACTAGCACGTTTTTTTCCACTGGAGATTTCAGGCAGTTCTTGAGGGGAAAGTAGTTGTACTGGGCGCCAGCGAGGTGCACTTAATGACTGGTGAACATGATGTACAAGTTACAGTGTCAGTAAATTACCTCCTTCACACTCATACAAAAATTATACAAAAAAAAAAACTAAAATAGCACAGGCTATTACAGCTAAAATGCATTTAAGTCACTTGCTGAAAGAGATTTTTATTTACTAGTAAAAAACAGAACAACTCCCAAAGCATGAACCTGAACCTGTAGTCAAGCAATTGTTTCCTTTTTATAAAATGCTACCAAAAGAAACACTCATGCATACACAAGGTCGCCCACTCAAACTAAGAACTTTCTTGTACTTACCGTAGATGAGAGGTCCAGAGGTCCAGGGATCAATCAGACAATAAAATTGAAGACAAAAGCAAGTGAAAGGATGGAAAAAGAAAAAAGCTAAACTGACAGAATGGCAGAGAACAGGCTGTTTGACTGGAGAGCACAAATGCACATCAGCTGCAAAATCTTTCAGTTCAGTGAAAAAAAGACAATTAAGACGAGTGGAAACAAGGGAAAGGTGTCTTAACCCACCCCCACTGAAAGAGAAAGGCAGAAATGTGGTGGGATGTTTTAGATTATTCAGATTTATTTTGATGTTTCAAATGATTCAGATTTATTTTGCTGTCTCTTGCCACTAATTTGCCAAAAAGAAAAAGGATTTTTGTCAAAATTACAAAGTCCTTGCTCTGACATAGGCAAATGATTCACATTTTAAGTCCAGTTCAAGTCTGATCAAACTGAGGTGAAAATGACTGCACGTTTGTGTCTTTTTAGCCATTTGAAAGTCTCTTACCTATAGACTATTGTTTGATTACCTTTTTGCAGATGACTTGTAGATGCTCTCTTATTTTGAATAATCAGGGGTGTGTTTGTTGCATATTTATCTACATTTATTATCTTCTTTCAGGCCCAGACTTGCAGTCTGTAGATAAAACTTCATTTTTCTGAAAATCCCAAATCCCCCTCATTTTCGTCTTGTTTATCCATCTCACTCGCCTATTATTGTTGACTTACTCATCTTGCTTAAGGGTTACTTTGATTTGCCTCATGTTTAAACATTCATTCACTACTGCCGCTGTCTTGCATGAGCAGGCAGACAGTTGTGGAGGAGAAAAACAAAACAGCTGCACCAAATAAAAAAGTCAGAAAAGCTATGCCCTTCTTGTCTCACTTCTCATGGAAGTTTTTTTCTTTCCTTATGTAATAGTTCATATGCTTTTTGTGTTTGTTTGTTTTTTCTGTTTTGCTTTTAAACTATTTAATTTTTGTTAAGACAGATGTACAATCATGACTGAAAATATCGGCACCCTTGCATTTCTGTCAGATAAAGAACAACTTCCAGAAAATTGTTGCAATCTAATTCTTTGGTATTCTCATGTTTGTTTCTTCTGTTTGCATTGGAACAACAGAAAAAAAACTGAGAAATAAGCCAAACCTGATCCATTCCATGTAGAACTACAAAAATGGACTGGATAGAATTATTGACACCTTTTCAAAATAGAAATAGTTGTATTTCCACCATGTGAGCCTCCTTTAATTTGTAATGAAACTCCCCTGAAGCTATCAACAGGTGCTGGCAATATAGAAATCACACTGGCAACCAGTTAAAATGGAGAAAAGTTGACTCAAACTTTACATTGACTTCACTGAGCATGGAGAAAAGAAAGAAGAGCAAAGAATTTTCTGAGGATTTGAGAACCACAATAGTGGAAAAACATGGACAATCTCAAGGCTCCAAGTCCATCTCCAGAGATCTGGCTGTTCCTGTTCCTGTGTCCACTGTGCACAACATTGTCAAGACATTTACAGTCTATGGTGCTTTAGCTAATCTCCCTGGACGTGGACGAAAGAGAAAAATACATAACAGGTTGCAACGGAGGATTAAGAAGGATAAAGAACCTCAATCAACTTCCAAATAAATTCAAGCTGACCTACAGGCACAGGGTGCAACAGTGTCAGCTCACACTGTCTGTTGCCATTTGAATGACAAGGGATGCTGTGGTAGGAGACCCAGGGAGACCCACCACTGACACAGGAACATAAAACAGCTAGATTGGAGTTTGCCAGAACTTACCTGAGGAAGTCAAAGTCCTTCTGGGAGATTGTCCTGTGGACAGATGAGACTATAATAGAGCTTTTTGGTCGAGCACATCATTCTACTGTTTTCAGAAAACAAAATTAGGCCTTCAAAGAAAAGAACATGGTCCTTACAGTCAAACATGGTGAAGCTTCACTGATGTTTTGGGGTCGCATTGCTGCTTCAGGCACTGGGTGTCTTGACTGTGTGTATGGCATTATGAAATCTGAAGGCTACCAATGAATTCTGGGGCCCAACGTCAGAAAGCTGGGTCTCCATCAGAGGTCATGGATCTTAAGCATATAAGCTGCCTGTATATCATTTGAATTTTACATGTACCCCATAGAAAGTTATGTTTTGCTATACTTCTGTTTGTTAGCAGACCACCTTTAGAGACGGGTTCACTATGTTCTATTACTGCACAGTATGCATGAAGCCAAACAAACACCATGGCAATAGGCAAAGCAGAGCAGCTGAGCACTTAAGGCACAGCATGGGGTCTGTGCTGTCAGTTTGTGTTTTGGAGGGATTGGTAATAATGGAGGTTAGCAGACATTTTTTCCAGTAAATTGATGAATTTTAGAAATGTGTGTTTTTATGTATCACAGACGAGCATATAAATGTGCTAGAAATTCTAATTTGTAACTTTGAGTGTTTGTGATGTTATGTGCAGGTGTGTTTCTGTGTATATTTTTACACATTGTAGATGTGCTGAAGTCAATGCTTCATTGTCCTTCTGCAGCTGACTGGATCGGACTCTGTCTGCCAGCTCCATTGTGTCCCAATAACACCCTCATCTTTCGATGATAATTATCTGCACGCTGCTCTCCTCTGCTCTGCTCTCCTCACATCTGAATGTGAAAGACAAGGAGCAAGTTGCTAGAAGAGCCTGAAAACTTAGTTAGAAAGTAAGGAGGGGGACACAGAGAGTGACAGTTTGGGTGGGGCGGGGAGGTTCAGAGGAGGGGCAGACAGTGGAGCACACAGACAAAAGGAGAGGAAGGAGAAATGATGATGATGAGTGTGGATAGGCAGAGAGAATTGAATCTTTTAATCTCCCAAAGTGAGAAGAAAGCGACCTGAGGCATTTGTGATTGGATTTCCTTTAAGTCCACAAGTAGGTCAATAGAGCTAGCATTGCTCATTAGCAAAGAGGGAGAAGAGGAGGGAAAGGTTTTGTGTCGATACAGTGAGCATCATTCATTTGCCCTTTCCTCAGAAGAGGAGGAGGAGAGAGGTTGACTGTCTGAAAGGGGCGGAGGAGAGGACGGACCAGACAGCAAATATGATAAAGTAGAGAAGACTTGCAAAAAAAGCATTCAGACTAAATATCAGCCATAATGTTTGTAAAGAAATAAAGCTTTCTGTTAATACCGAGAAGCCTTATTAAGCTACCAGCCAGCAACTTTACTAAGCTGCCAACCAAAAAGAAAATAAATAAATAAAAGTAAGCCATCATGCGTAAAATATCATATTTATCAGTCCCAAAAATGACTGCCACCTACATTGTTGTGTGAATGAAAACATTAGCCTCTGGTTCTGGCATTTGGCAGAATAATAAACAAGTGCTAAAAGCTTAGGATAATTCATCAAGCCCATATTTCTTTTTGCACAATTAGATCTTGCTCTTAAAGCACATTAACACTATGGTGCCAAAGGCAACTAGAGAGGAGTAAGGTGGTTGAGCTAGGGAAAGCAATAAAAGAAATATAAAGGTTAAGATGAATGGAGGACAGTTTGTGTGGAAATGTCAGGAGGATTTTAAAATATTTATTGAGTCTGGGTGCGTGTTGCTTTCCAAATTTCAAGAGCTTTATCTTCTAATATTTCAAATTTGCTGTTTAGCAAAGCTTAATAATGGCAGTGGTGCTTAAAAAATACTCATCCTTAATTACAGCACATGTTTAATTAAAATAAACCTCAGTGCAAGTACGATAGTCACACAGGAACAGCTAAACTGCATTTCTTCCAACCAAAAAGTGTGTTTATTACAGGGAGTAGGACCAGGGTTACAAATACACTGCATTATAGATATTTTAGGGGATCATCTCTCATAGTTGTTAGCTAGTTAGTTGACAGAGCTGATACCACCCTATTAAATATACAACTAGATTCAGCAGGCAAGTAGCTTAGCTTAGCATAACGACTGGAAACAAAGGGAACAGCCTGGATTTGTTCAAAGGTGAAAAATAAATTCCTGACACATTTACATTTTGTTAATGTTATTCAAACACAAACAGAAATGTAAAAATGACCAGCTTTTCATTTTGATATTTCCTTGTGCAGATTGAACAAACAAGATACAATATGTCAAAATATGTTCTACTGAAGAGCATTAGACAGACTATTAGGCACATTTTTAAACTTTGGCTAGTTGCATACCCCCAGAATATTGTCTACATGCTAAGATAGCTCTAAATTTATACTTGACACACAACCTAAGAGCAGTATCAGTCTTGTCATCTAACTCTGTGCAAAAAGGTGACTAAGCATACTTCCCAAAATGTCAAGCTGTTCCTTTATATAGATAGGTAGGATAATGCAGCTCATTTACACTTCAAAGCTAATATTTGCTATTGTTTAAAAAACTGGGAGAACTGATGAACGGTGTCAATGGGGCAGGACTGTGTAACAATATGTTAACCAACTTGTTTTATCAGTTTAAATGCTATATTTAATAGCAGACATAAACATAATTGAGGTTTCTCTATAAGTAATGTTCTAGCCAGGCCTGACATACAGTCTGAAGGGAATTTTAGAACATCATCTTTCTACCAGAAAGTTTTTGATTACAGCTGTGTTTATGAGTTGCAAGCATTAAAAAAGCCATTTATAACAACGCCTGTTTGCTTTCTTTTACAAGATAAAAATAGTGTAAATAACAAGCTTGACACCAGCCATTGTCACGCCACCTTGTTTAGCAAAGTCAGAGTCAATGATTGTAGCAAAGGCTGTACAAGAAAGACACAGTAAGATAAAGTATGTAGGGTAATGTACAATGTACAACAGACTATGGATTCAAATTACAAGTAATGGACAAGGCACATTAAGCTTATAGAACACTAGTGCAATGGGATGAGATGGAATGAAACAGTGCAGAATAAGAAGACAACAATAAGTTACATGAGTGAACAGTTCAATGGAAGCAAATATACATACACACACATAAATATATATGACATAATGATATATTACATAATACAAATTCCCTTCAAACATATTAAAATTGTTGATGACTAGCTGTTTGACTGAAGACAAGCATATCAAGTGGAAACTGATTGCCTTGTGTTGTTTGGTGGCTGAGTGGTGGTCCCTTCTGTGTCGACATGGCAGTTGCTCATGTGGGGTTTTCTTTTAATGCGCTTCCAAAATTCAGGTGAACTGGATCTGTTCCTGCAGCCTCAAGGAACTGGTTACTGGCCTTCTGCTCACCGCATTCTGGGATAGATTCCACTTGTTTGCATTTGTCATTTAGATATTCACATTGAATAACAATGCTTTATTTATATATAAAGGTCTATACCATATGTAAATTTGGATACAAAAATGTTAAAAAAACAAACTAATTAGCTAGAACCCAATGAAGACTTTGCTGTGTGTGAACTATACTCTAATGTCTGTACATTTTTTATGACAGGTGTTTATAGTAGAATAAAGCAGCAGACTTGTGGACTGCAGTCTTAACTACTTTGTACTGGATTAAAATTAAATTATACATTTTCCACATCATGGTTGTAGGCCTCCACCAACCAGTCAACTTCATGGGACTATGACAGACATGAAGACATGTGACCTTGACCTTTGACTGCCAAAATCTAATCAGCTTATCTTTGACTCTAAGTGGATGTTTGTGTCAAATTTGAAGAAACTCCCTCAAGATAATCTTGCATTCACAAGCATGGAATGGACATATGGACAGACTGACAGATGGACAACTCAAAAACAGAATGCCTCTGGCCGCAGCGGTCGCAGTTACAAGGTATAAAAAAAGACGGTCATACAAGCGCACATAGACTCAGTACACACCTACACACTTAATGTTACACACATTTTTACAAAACAAATATTCATAAACCTCCTTATGTATCTGTATGTGCATGTGCACACACCCACACACACTTGCCCATAATGTACAAGGAGTTGATTCTGATGAAGCAGTGGCAACCTTTGGGCTGAGACAAATGATGGATAGAAGGGAGTTGATCGCTGGGTTGGATAGCTGCTCACTCTCTCTGTCCTTTCCTTCCTTCACATCCATGTCCAAGTCTCCCTTCTTTTCTCCACTGATGAGGATGAGTGAGGAAGAGGTGGCGACACAAACAGATGTGTTGATAAAAATGGATAAAGAGAGAAAGGGATGGAAAACTAGAGAGAGATGAGGATACACTGAGAGAAAAAGAAAAGACAGTGAAGCCAGACACAGTTGAAATGATGACAGTGAAAGACACTCCTAATCTCCACACAGAGTATGTCAGCGTCCAGCAGTCTGTCATCCACACAGCTTACATCGGGATTCTCCGTGTAAATGCAAACAGTTGTGACCTAAAAACTTTTATCGTGAGCATCAATCTGACCTTGACCACATCAGTGACTTGATGTCAAACAACACTAAAGTTGTGGATGCACCAGAAAGTGACAACCGATTAAACTGTGTGAGATGGTTATTAGGATTAGCAGAGAGCAATTAAATGTTAATGATATAATGAATAATGAGCCCCACTTATTCTCATTAGCAAACAGTTGTTAATTGTGCGAGGCTACTGCCAGATGAAGCAGGGAGGGAATGAGGGAAGGGAGGGAGGAAAGAAAATTAAAAAAGAAAAGGAGAGCGATGAAGCAAGAAAAAGGAAAAGGAAGGAAAGCAAAGAGATGGGATGGGAACAATATAACGAGTTAATTGTACATTTTTGGATTAGTTCACACTCAGTCTAAGTCCAGAGCCAAGCAGGGCTCCCTCAATATACTTTGTGGCATGTTGTATAGACCTGGAAGCAGGTTGTAGAACTCTGCAGCTGCTCAGGGAACACAAAACCTCTTGTCTCCTGAAAATGCCCAGAAATCAGAGACAGCACAGATTAAAAAAAAAAAAACGTATTCTCAAAAACAGGATTTTAATAGAGGGTTGAGGCCTGTTTTTTAAAAGCAAGTACTATTTTTGTGAATAACCTATTGATTTATTTATTTATTTTTTTGTTTGTTAGTCCTGGGGAGGTGGTTTCTTTGGTATAACCAGAGCGCCCTCATGAGGTGGGAAGCTGGAACCACTGACTGTCCAGAGGGATGAGCATCACTTCAGGGACCTGGCAGAAGAGCACTAGAGTAGATTAAGAGGGAAAATTATTTATACATTTCTCTTCAATTATTTATTGAGCAATTCCTCCCAATATTTATGCAGGGGTTATTAAATATTGTGCTGCTAAGCTACCCAAAAGACAGAATCATCAGAGGACATCCCAGGATCATTTTAAATCTCACAGAGCTTCCAGAACCAGCGTTCAGAATGCAATTAAGGGAGCGGCTGTTCAATCAATTTTCTCACCATCTCACTTTTTTCTTTCTCTTCTTCTCCTTTTCATTTGTGTTCAGCAAAGAAAATTTCCTGTCTCTGGTCAAACATTACTGTATGAGCAACAGTGTGTATGTATACACAGACACTCGTGTATGCCTGGCTGAAAGGTAATGGAATAACTGCAACTCAACTAATCCAATCTCTCTCTTTCTCCATCTCCAGCCCCTGTCTATCTCTCTCTATCACACTCACTCAGTACATGGAGAGACAGACCTCTTTCTACTGGCTCAGAGACTGTCAATAGTTTTTCCAGATAGAGGCAGCAGGCTTAGCCAGGAAGAGGAAATGTAGCCTTGAATTTGTTTTCTCATTGGCTTCCACAACAAGGCATCTAAAAGGTTTTGGTAAGAGGGAAGGAGAGAGACAGAGAGCATAACCAGACAGTAGATGAACATCACACTGCTAAAGCAGTTTAAATCATCCTGGCTTACACAGATAACACACACACACACACACACACACACACACACACATACACACAGTAGTTCATTCTGTAAATTGCCAATTGTACATACACACACATATAAACACTGTGAAACAAAGTAACCTCACTTTCATGGAAGTGTGTTAAATAAATAAAAAGAAATGCTCAGGTGTGTATCTGTGTGTGTGTGTCATTTTGCCCTGGGTGGTTCACTTTACCAAGAGAGAAAAGGGGAGAAAACACAAACCATAGCTATCATCCTTCTCCACTCTCACCTACACTCACAGTCTGCCTTGCCTCTCCTCCTTCACTTTGCACGTGTTTGTATTACTGTGTGTGTGTGTGTATGTGGCCAGAGTGTAGAAGACTTCACAAAGCAGAAAAACACCAATAAGTTGGAAAAGAGGAAAGCGAGACGAGGCAGCGAGTGTAAAGAAAAATGTGTCATCTGCTTGATAGTTGTAGAAAGACAAGATTTGTGAGTGTGTTTTTGTTTGCGTGAGTGTCATGTCAATTTATGTTGACAAGGTTTGCTGCAAATGACACACACACACACACACACTCAGCTCAGTTGCCACATAGCAGAGGAGGCCGGTGGTCTCAAACATTTCCACAGAGCAACACTGACCCCTACTGAATGCAGCTATTTTTCCAGTTTCATGATGATGCTCGTAATCACAGCATTTCATACTGAGTCTCCAAAAGCTTAGACTCAAGAAATAACAGGTTTTTAAGAACAAAGTCTTCAGTGCCACTAGAAATAGAGGCTAATGTAGCAGATGGGACTGGTTTTGAAATACTGAGATAAGATGTATAACATTTTTTCATGTGTAGGTATTTTCTCTGTTTACACCAGACCAGCATAATCAGTATGACAGGTGATGCTATATTCTTGCAAAGGCACCATTACAATTTCACAATAACAGTAAGAGAGGTTTTTAATGAGCAACTAAAGGGAATACGAAAGATTCTCTTTGAAGATAGTTTCTGTGCTCTCCTGTCTTTCCTCTGTTCTCTCACCAAAACTGTTAAAGGTCATGTTTGTCGTGTTTGGTTTCAGTGGTGTAAACTTTTAATGACCTCTATGACTGGTCTCTTCAAAATAATAATTGTTCAGGAGCATTAGCCGGCATATCTCTTAAGCTGCACTCAAGGAGCACTGCCGGCATTTTCAAATAGCAGTTTGGAGATTCAGCAGCAATCTCTTGGCTGATTGAATCTCTAGTGTCAGTCTATTTCAGATTTATAAAGAACTTAAAATGTTTCATTCTTGTTCATATTTACCAGAAAAAGCAATATGTTTTATAGATTTAATTGATGCTCTATTCATGAATGTTTTTAAGAAAACTGTAAGTAAAAATGTGATTAAATTAGGTTTGTTTTGTTTTTTTTGTAGAGAGATGCAGGTGTCAATTTCAGCTCTGAGAAGTGTCTGTAGCTCTACTCTCAGGCTGTGCAAGGTTCCACTAACCCCATATAAGAACATAAAGCAGCATGTGTAACACCTGAGAGTCAAAATCCAGGGAAGACAAATCTGTAAATCATTCAGCTACTGCCAATTTATTGCTCTGCATAAATGGTAAAAAGCAAGGCCAAATCTCATACACAAAGTTCACATAAGGAGGAGGTCAGGGTGGATGTGTGAGAAGCAAGATACAGGACTTTCAAACTGGAGCCAGTTGCTTGTTTCATGTTTTGCTGTGAGTAGGAAGTGGTCCTGATAACAACCATTTATTGGAGTGGTAGCATTTGGAGCGGGTACTCTGGGCTCTTACTCCTGGTTGAAAACTTACAGGTGACATTGATCAGTTTTTAATACAAAAATAAAGCAATTCATTATTGCAATAGAATACAAACTGTGATAATCTCTTGTAAGCATGATGAATCTGTCATTGTACTTTGTTGAAGTTGTTATATAAGAATAGTGTTAAGACATTTTCAGTAAAAGTGCACTTCAGTGGTGAAAAATTCATGGAATTTACATGAAGCATAAATGGACTACTCAGTTGCTTGCTAGAGGCTTTTAAATAACAAGCTGTGTGGCGAGCTGAAAATTTAATGCTAGCCTTGAAATGAAAGAAGATATGCAAAACAGCATTATTTTTCCTTCATTTCTGGGTGTGGCTATTAAAGGGTTAAATTTCAACTACTGTACTCAGCTGAGTCAGGAAATATGTATGAATATGCCTACACATTCACACACATGTTCGATCAGTCCACAAGCAAAGGAGAGAAAGCAAACTAATTAAATCCACTTTCTATATGTGTAAGTATGTTTAAAAATCACAAGGTGCTGTGTAAATGGAGACACACAAGTGGCACTTCAGATTCTTGACAAGGAGAAAGAGGAAGCAGTTAAAGAGAATAATGAAACTGCTGCCTGATGATGGAGGCGACAGGAGCTGCTGTGTTTTGGGAGTGTGGGTGGGTATGTGCCTACAGCTAAATGAGAGGAATGTCAGAATGGCACTTTTCAATGTTCTGGATCCTTGTAGTGCTGCTGCTACCAGCTAAACAGTAATCCCATGTTTGGCTGAAAATGTTGCACCATGGGAAAGGTGTGTTTGTGCACTGTAACCCAGTGACAATAAATGCACTGATCAACATGTCCCCACTATTGGATTACTATGAGCTAGGGGATAACCATTCACATCAAGGATTTCCAGAGCAACTATATTGTGTGGGTGGAAGAAAAAAGTGAAGGAGATGAGAGGGGAGGAGGGGGGTCAAAAAGGTGAGAGTGGGAAAACGAGCAGTACATTACACAAAGAGAGAAAAAAAACAAGATCAAGAGATGAAATATAACAGGTGGACTGTGTGATGAAAACACAACAACAGAATGGTGAAGGACTCACAACTGCAAAAGCACAGACACAGCCAAGTTATATAAGGTTGATTGCCAGACAGCATTGACAAACACAGACAATCATTTGGACAGAGGAAGTTTTCAGAAGCACAATAAGACAATTAACAGGGAGCCAAAGAAGTCAATGCCCAGATTGCGAGGAATTGATTAGCGAAACTTCAGAATTATTCAGTGTGGATGAACAACTGTCTAGGCTTTTCAAATTTATAAATGCTCTGTCCATGACCATATGAAGAAATTGCATTAGCAAAGAAGAACAATACTCAGACATGAAATTACAGCCTTGTGGACACAAATTTGATCCACAACCTTTTGAGCAGTGTCTAAATTAACCTCTAGAAGTTGGAATTTATGGCAGAGCTGTGAGTGGGAAACTCCTGATATAAAAGCCCGACACATACAGATGCCAAATTTTAAGTAAGAATGTGAAAAAAATATGACAGAACAGACTACAGGAAGCCTGGTGTTGGATCATTTGTTATAGCTGTAGTATGGACAGACATCTTGTGGCAATCAACAGGAGGAAAGCCAGTCTTTGAAGTAATGACAGAGGATATATTTCTCACCACCTTATAAATGTAAGCCTTTTTTAGTTCTGCTTTAGCCTTCATCAAAATGCTAATTGCTAACTTTGTGTGGTGCTGAAAACATTTGCAGAAAGTTTGTAAGAGCTGTCAGAGCTCTCTGGCTAGAAACAAGTTTGATGGGTATAGTGAGACTGTGGTAAATAGTGAATTCTGGGCAAAGAAAACCAAAACAATGAGCTGAAAGATGCTAAAATGGTACAGTGTTAAGGTGAACTGCAGACTGTGGTAATAGATCCCTGTGAGAGTCATCACTGCAAGTAAACAACAAATCCCATGAAAACAATAACACTGGCATTATGTGGAGGAGTAAGAGGAGTAAGACTGATCAGGTTTTGAGATTTGTTGCAGGTAAGAAAATATAAAATGCCACTAGTTTCTCAATTTCTAAATCAAATTGCATCTAATTAAAATGATTCAAACTAATTCAAAAAGGAAAACATCCAGCCACCTTAATATTCCAACAGACCTTTCTGGGTGTCTGGGAATATAATTTGAGCTGACATGTATAATCCGCTGTGTGAAGGCAACAGGGTATATACAGTAAATAATTCAGAGAGGTGATTATACAGTTTGGATGTTTTTTGCCTCGAGGACACTGTAACACATCAAATTGGCCATGTAGCCAATAACATATAAACACTTAGGCTATACAATTGTATAACTATAAATTCTACCTTACTTCATTAGATTGATTAACATATTCAAGGACAAAATGAAAACACAGTCTTGCTGACAGAAAGCACTGCAGACTCCGATTAATTTCAAAGGCACTGTTAACAAGGATCTGGACTGACCCTGTGCTGCTCCAGTCCATACCAAAAGGTTCTCTGTGGAAAGGTGTAAAATAAATCTGACATGTAAGGCACTTAAAATTACTGGTGCATTATATTCTTTGTATGTGAGCAGAATATTTTGAGTTTAAGAGGTCTTCTTGTTATGAAAATTAGATTTTTCTGTTACTGTCTCTATCCGCCGTAGGGTGCACTTACACACACAGCAAGACAGGTTAAGCTATTTCAGAAGCTTCTGCCAGACTTGAAGGACAAACAAGTGTCAAACTGTG
>NW_018127909.1:1142165-1145512 GCF_001952655.1 Monopterus albus | reverse complement strand
GTGATGAAAGATGTGCATGGCTGTCCATTGACAATGACAGTGTGAAGCCCACTGCTATGCTTGGCTCTCTTTCTCTCTTGATAGCTATCTCTCTACACACACAGGCAGAGACAGACAAATAGAAATAAATTTATTTTTCATAAATAACTCCCAGTGTCAAGTGGCCACTCTCAATCCTGTTCTGTGAGTACAGAAGATAAGTGCTTATTTGTGTCAAGGGATTTTACTCACAGTGTATTTTATCTTACCACCAGGAGTTCTCCTGAATGGCACTAAATGTTGCTAGCTAAGAGTTTCCTCTTGGAACCCATCCAGACTGCCACTGAGAGCAATACACACTAATGATTGGAGAGAGCACTAAGGCTAAAGGAAATTGTATAGTTGACCTTGCTGCTCCATGTTGAAGACCTCTTTGTTTGAAGAAGCTTTGGTCTATATCACCACAGGTTGGTCTTGGTGGTGATACTGAGCTCCAAGAAGAGTTTGAAATACTGACATGACAAAAATGCAACAGCCCTAATTAGGAGGAATACAAAGGGGAAAATGTTCACATCAATATGGTCAGCATGGTCAAACTGACAACGCTGTGTGCAGATGTTATGCAGGTGTGACGTTTATTACATCCATTAGTATGTTAGCGTCCTAACACTTCTTAATTGAAGATTTTCTGGACAAAGTGAAATTCTGACCAGATGATGGTAGGGAGACACCAACTTATTATGGGATTCATCCTGAGGGCAACATACCATAAGTGTTGGGACATGTTGCTCAAAACCTTAACAGTGATGCCAGAGGCAAAGTCAGTGGGTTTCTTCCTCGGTGCAGAAACCTACTGACCCCACTTGTCGGTGGGGGATTAGCTCAAATGGTAGAGTGCTCGCTTAGCATGCGAAAGGTAGTGGGATCATTGTCTGTATCCTCCAGAACTTTGGTTTTCTCTGAAACACAGCATCCCTATAGGAGGTGACTGTGGTTCAGTGGGTAGAGCAGTTGTCTCCCAACCGGAGGGTCAGAGGTTTGAATCTCGGTGCCTGCAGTCCATGTGTCGAAGTGTCCTTGGGCAAGACACTGAACCCCCAAGTTGCCCCCAAGGGTTAGAGCCATTGGTTGAGTTGGCGCTGCAGATAGCTGCCTTGGTTCTGTGCTGGAAACAAATTCCTTGTGTGTAATATACAGTACTTGGCCAAATAAAGGTGATTATTATTAGCCATGAATGTCTGTACAAAATGTAACAGTAATACACCCAATACTTAGGTCTGGGCTAAAGTGATGGACTGACTGACCAAGCTGCTGACATTGCCATCCCTTGAGGGACATTGCTACTGTGGCAAAAAAAAAAAAAATCCAAACATACTGGCTTTAAATTAACATTGAGATAGCCTAAACTAAAGTGCAAATTTGAATTCTTAAACATTACCATATTTCGATATATTATTACAATACATTTATGATCCACATGTGCACCTTTCAGACTATATGAATAGAATTATTTACAGTACATAAGACTACAGCCTGCAGTCATCCCAAAGTTTGCTCTGAAACACTAAAGACAGTGTGCTGATCTTATTTTCTTGATTGACCAATCACATTTTCTTGTTGCATCTCCTCTACCTTCTCTAAGATACAAATCTTTCTGAATTTTTTCAGTATAAGAAAGGCTAAGTGTTGTCTAAATGTTTGTGAATACAGTTCCTGTTTATTGCACCTCAGAAGAAACAAGGAGAGCAGTGTTTAGTTCATAGCCACACTTATTCTTTCATACACAATAAAAAGAAGGTGAAGCTCAAGGACTTAAACCCCAACCCCCAAACTCCCAATGGATTTAATGGACTTGTAACAAAAGGAAATAAAGTTAGAATGAAGAACACATCAATGTTCAATTCATTCTGCTTGAGCTGTTTTTATGAAATATGAAAGCATTATGAATAAGGCACACTAGCCTCGCAACACTTGGCATAAATCTAACACGTTGCGCTCCACTCTGTAGCCTGTTAAGCACTGAATTAAATATTGGAATGATTTGACACAGGGGAGAAAATAAGGTGCTTCTTTTAAAGTATAACTATCAGTTCAAGTAGGAAGAGGCGCTATTTTCCAAGTTCAGTCAAGCAATGCTAATACTACTGATTGTCCCATAAATTTAAAACCAGGGGGTAAAAAAAAGCAACGGTTCTGTGGGATATCAAAAATTTGAGATGAAAACTGTGAAGAAACTGTCTTCGTCCTCTTATTCAAAGCTGTATTATCCTTTGATACCGTTTGTCTGCTTCCATTTTCATCTGCCTGTTTTCTCATTTTCCTTGGTCTCCGAGCTCAGGGAGATGTTAAGGGTGTCTGTAATGAAAGGCAGTAGCTAAAAACACTAGTGTGTTGAGCTACACATGTTACAATTTTAAACTTATTTTAGAAAACAGTGGGAGTCAAAGTAATCCTTAAATTTGAATGGATACTCTGGAGATTCATTTGCGTGGGAGACTATACAGAAATTATTCGGGACAAGGGGAATTAGGAAGGCAGAGGGTAATGCAATTGTTCTTATTGCTGAAAGGATGGTAGTCAAAGTTTTTAGAGTGAGAGCAGAGAAAAGTCTTCTGTTTATTTATTTATTTTTTCACCCATATTTCTATTTCATTTTCTGTTTTGTTTATGAGGATAGGTTCACTTATTTGGTGGCTTTCATGACAGTTTCATAACATTGACACATGATTAGAAGTTAGAAACAAACAGCTGTCTCTCATCTTTCCACCCCTAATTTCTCGCTACTCAGACTCTCATTCTATTCCAATATCACCTGACTTCTTCCTTTACTCCTGCTGTAATTACTGGGGATACTAAATGGATTTGTTTCTTCAAAGTGAACATATTTTTATTTTGAGGCACTTTCTGAAATGTTCTTTTTTTATTCTTATCATGACGGAATCGTCATTTTGTTATGTTTTAAGATCTTGGGCCAAGAAAATTATTAGGGGGAAGGAAAACAATAATAATACTAGAGATGGCCTTTTTTTATAAGATAAAATATTAGCATCTGCATGCTTCCTAATCATAGGAATTTTTGTACCGTACCTAAGTTGATGTAACATCCAGGATGGCACTAACAAAGGAGGTAGAGACTCAGTATCTTGTGCAGTGGTCCTTTGATAAGACTACAGTTTGTATAAGCTTCTGTAAGCATTTCATCATTGCCCAGATCCATAAACCCTGTCTCTGTATAACCTTTTCCAGTATGTTTTCTATTTTCAACAAAATCTAACTGACCAGCAGCTCAGTGCAAAGTACTATCAACTTTAGATATGGCCTGCGCTTCATACAGAAACTCAGTCTCTTGTACATCATAACTGCCACCA
>NW_018127909.1:1124785-1142135 GCF_001952655.1 Monopterus albus | reverse complement strand
ATGAAAATGTTAAAGAGAAGATGAATTTTATGTGTTTTGTGGGTAGTTATTTAGATAAAGCCATTAAACATCTTCACAAGATGCTGATACCACAGTGGTCCACTCACATCAGAAAGTGCTTAATACCTACTGCAGCTCATATTTTAGTTCATGTTTGAAACAGACACAAGGTATATGTTGGCCAACATGCAGGAATATGTTTATAAATTCTGAGCACTCCCACACGTTCAGCTGAGAATTGGTTTCATGATCTGCCACACACAGGCACCACTATCTGTTATGCTCTCTGCAGATTTGGCTCAATAGGTAATTCTCAATAGCACTTCAAAGATAACTTCTCTTGTTATTGGGTTCAAATATCAAAAAGAAAAGCTATCATCTAGAATAAAAGCACTGCTTTAATCCACTCTCTCACTGTCTCAGTCACACACAGAAAAAGAGAGAGGGTGAGACTTTATTTACTCCCGATGAAAATAAAATTTAAATGTTATCAGTTGTACCACCTGCGCAGTGCTGCTCTGACTCGAACTACAGATAAAACACATCAAACTTAATCCTGAGCATGAAATATTGCATGTATCACACAAACTCAGGCATACAGATAAACTAAAACTGTGTCTACAAACACTTGTACCTGTGAATTATTACTCTAATGGAGTGGGTTTTTAAGAGGACTTTTCTATGAGCAGCCAGACAAGAGGACTAGAAATCATCTGAAAATCTCATCTGGGGTCCTGATATTTGCACAGTTGGTGAAAGGAAAGGCTGGCACCAAGTGGGCACTTAAGATACTACAAAACCTTTAGACTTTTGGATGTGTCTGCATGCAAAATGCCTTTAATACTTAATTATTTTTTATGGCAAAGTATGAATTCAGTCATCACCCAGAATACATCATCTACTTGCATCCTCAACATAGTCCCTCATCCCAACACTGTAACGATATAAAAGCAAGAGCACACATGGCTCCATGCTTACTTAAATAGGCAGTCCTTAACAGGTGACCAGCTGACTTTGGGAAAGACAGGTACACCCTGGACAGGTCACCAGTCTATCACAGGGCTGTAGGCAAACAACCACACAGGCAAATTAGAGTTGCCAATCAACTTAGGCTGCATATCTTCGAACTGTGGGAGGAAGTGAGAGTACCCAGAAAGAACCCATGAATGTAAACTTCACACAGAAAGGCACCTGGTCAGGCCGGGCTCAAACCCAGAACCTACTTGCTGTGACCCTACTTGTATCGCCATGCCGCTGCCGCCCATCCTGTGGAATGCATAAATTAAATATTAGGTTATTCTGAACTGCAGGACTTCCACTGATGCCTTATGAAGCTCTGAACAAGGACAAACATTCCTCAGGTGTGTGCTCACCTGCTTCTTTATTACAGCCTTCTACACTTGACTACTTAACCTTTTAAATTTGAATAAGGTAAAGACAAATTTGAATAATACTTTTTTTGTCAATTAGATCCATAATTTCCCATTTAGCAGTTTCATAACTACAGGACGGGATGCATGGTTAGTGCTTTTATGGTGCAAGAATTTCAGTAATCACAGATTACAAAGTTGTTTATTGAACAAAAATGACAACTGACCTATAACGCACACATACGCTACATTTCATTCTTCAATGACACCAAAACTTCAGACGTTTCTAGATGAACCTGTCTGTAATGCACAGAAGAACTTGAAAAATCACTTTAAAAGACGAGTACACGAAGCATTTTTTCGATGCACACAGACACCGTCTTCCATTTAAACGGAAACACTGTAGCATCTTATTCTAAACGAAGGAAAAAAATGTTGTTTTTTTTATCGCTGGCTGCCCATCATGATCCATCTAGATGGATCCTTTGGTGACGTTTCAGGTTACATTTTTGGGTGAAGCGTTTTCCACATGCCACGCAGCAGTATGGTCTCTCTCCGGTGTGGACTCGTCGGTGGGCCTTGAGGTTGCTCAGCTTTGTGAAGCTGCGACCACAGAGGGAGCAGCAGAAAGGCCGCTCGCCAGTGTGAGTCTGCAGGTGGGCCTTCAGGTTGCTGGGGTGGGGGAAGCACTTCCCGCACTGGCCACAGCGCAGGGGGTGCCTGGGGTAAGAGTGAAGTTGAGAGTCTGGATGCGTTAAGGGGTGAGCGTGATGCAAGTTTGCCGACTGATGTTGGGTTTTGATGCTGAGCCATGGCACACCAGTCCGGTTAAGTGTAGTAGTTTGTTTGTCGCCCAGGTGAACTCGCTGAACTGAGAGCAGAGAAGGTGAAGTGGCTTTAGATGTGGAGGGCATTCTGTTGATTGCATTTACGGTCACAACTTGAGACTGAGCTACAGCCAGTGCTGTGGTGGTACTGTTCGTGTGTGTGTGAGGGGGCTTTTTCATTGGTCGGTGGAGGTGCTGTATAGCAGCCTGCAATCTGACACCTGTAGCCACCTTGGGATTCAGCCTCATAACCTCTTGCACAGTGGCTTTATGGGAAATGCAGTTCTGTTTGTGTGCTTCTAAACGCACCCTGTGCTGTTTTACTGAACATGAGAAAGAAGCCATTCCTGACTTTGTCATTTTCTTTTCTGTGTGCTCACTTTCCTCATACCCATCAGAATCAACAATAACTTCCTGCTTTATTGTCACACCCAGCACATCACTGTGCAGTATTGCCTTAGGGGACCCTGAACATGAAATCTGATCTCTGCCTGGGGGAACATCTGTTGTGACAGAGTTGGACAGTTTGTGCTCTGTATGCTTTAGAGGACCTTTAGTTTTGGCTGGATCACAGTCTTTGTCAGTTCCTAGTCGGTGATTCGACAGGAACGGGGCTGTTTTGACAGTCACACCAACCCAACTGCTGTCTAGTTTCAAGGATGAATTATGAGATTGATCTGTAGCCATGTGTGTGTCCTCCTGGTCTTTAAGAAAAACATTTACAGCAGGTATCGCTGGGTCTTGTTTAATGACATTCCTCAATAATTCCTCGTTGCTTTCTTGAGTCTGTTTTGACTGTGCCCCGGCCATCTCACCGCTACTGTGGAATTCAGGTCCTGCTTCACCTAGAATATGAATGGTAACAGACGTTAGATTAATGACTGCTTTTGTCAAGAGTTGGGTACCAAATAGCATGCTAGTTGCTTCCCCAGCTAATGAGGTCAGCCCGACATTTTGGTTCAAACCCTGCTTGTCACAGTATCATACACATTTAAATATTGTTTTACTAAAAACATCTATTCAAGAAAGCCAAACACAAATGCCTTGTCTATATAACAGCAATAATAAACCTGTTTTATTTATTACAAAAACTACAGCAGGGATATAATTATATAAAATGTTACTAGTAAGAGCAATTTATTTTCCAAAAAAGAGGCTTGCATGAGGCTATAAGCAACTTTTTATCCACAAGCAACAGTGGATTATGATCTCTAAGGTCCACAACTGTATCTACAAAGAAAATATAAATATTCCTTTATGTTGAGAGCAAAAGGCACCAAAGGAAAATAAATGAACAATTCCTAAATGTAGAGGGCAACAGGCACAAATTGAAAATAGTGAAAATATTCCTACATGGAGAGAGGAATATGCACATTTACATAGTTATTGTGAAAACAAAGAGACAAACAGTGGGTTACATTTTTCTAAAATAAAAAAATATATACAATAGGTATGCTATGAGGCTTGACTGTTGTAAGAAGATATAACGAGAAGATAATGATGGTTGGCTGGTCTAATGCACCCACAGAGACCATATACAGTTATATCTTGTAATTTCTCTATATCCAAAATTGGGTTCAAATGTTGGACTGGAGAAAAAAAAAAAAGACAACACTGTCCATGTCGCCATTTACTCAGCATGTGAGTATCTACAGACTGTGACAAAGCATACAGAGTGATCTGTCCTTGTAAATAATTCATTCTTAAGTACAACTAAAGCCGAAACTAACACAAAACAGTCCTAAAAGGTCTGACAGCTGACACTGGGCAAGGTACACCCTGGACAGGTTCTCAGTCTATCTGACATGTGTAGACACTCACCCTCACTCCTACAGATAATTTAGAGTCACCAGTCAACCTAAGCTGCATGTCTTTGGGAGGAAGCTGGGGGTACCCGGAGAGAACCCACGCAGGCACAGGTAGAACATGCAAACTCCGCACAGGAAGGCCCCGGGTCGGCTGGGACCCGAACCCAGAACCTTCTTGCTGTGAGGTGACAGCACTAACCACTGCATCGCTAAGCCGCCCTACTCTAGGGTTTTATCATTCTGAAATAATTACAGACTATTTGTGATTATGATGGGTGCAAAGCTGATCTAGAGGTACCCAAGATTAAACATTAAATGGCTGGAAATGAGCATGCTATGGGCTCTTTAACTGTAAACATAACAAATCGCTCTATCTGTAATACACTTACCATCGAGGGTACCACACCACCTTCCCAAAGACCCAGAAGAACAAGACAGCTGATTAACTACTTCTTCCTTCACATCCATAGCTGACAACACAATTTCTTCTTCAGTTGCCTAAAAAGCACAAGGAAGACAGCAGAAAATTCTGGGAATATATTTTCACCATGTTTTATTAGTTGCATGCTGTAAAATTTCACAGCAGATATGCATAAGGTCTTTCAGAACTACACTGATCTAGTATCGCTGACAGTCTGCAGTCACATGACCCACCTGTGGTATGCTTTCAAGACTGTGAGGATTGTCTGCTGCCTGTGATGACACTGAAATGACTTCCTGTCCAACACTTGTCGACCTTTCTGCTGAGCCACCCTCTTCTTTCATACCACTGCCCTTCAAAATGTCTGTGAAAAAACAAATACTTAAGTATTATAGGGCACCGTGGTTTTTAACCTTAGTAAATATCTGATCAATTTTAAAATTCCTTTTCTTACCATCCTTCTGTTCTGTGGGACTTTCTCTTGTATTTTCAGTGGACAGTTCTACATCATCTTTGGCACAATCAACACACCGTCCCATTTTCCCTGTTTCTTTCCCCTCTTGGGTACTTAGTTTCTTTTCAGCCCATTGCAACTGCGACCTCAGGGACTCCACCTCCTGCTTCCTGCGCTTCACCTCCTCCAAGAAGCCGTCTTCCACCAACCTGGTCACCTCATACATGGCTGTCTTTACCACAGTCTCCATCACATCTGAGAGTTGTGTCTGAAAAGTGACAATGAGGGCGTCCACGTCCGACATGATCGGTGTCCCCTGTCAACTAACTATTACACAAAGGAATTCCGTGGAAAAACGTTTCGAAATGACAGAGAATGAGACTATGCACCAAGCTGATTCCTTGTTTAATTCTACGACATATTGTTTACGTTATACATCGTTACAGCAGAACAGTATATATATATACATATATACACACATTCACTTGTTGCGGGTATTTCAGGTAATAACCAATGAGCAGATATTCAGTAAATTATGTCAGAAGGTTGAAATAACGATACCCAACTTGTTCTTTTACGGACAAGATTTCCCTTCATGAACTGTCAGCTAACATAACGCTAGTCGGCTGTGACTCCTTAGCTTAATGATAGCATAATGCTAACTAACATTAAACGTCAAACTGTCAACGTATCTCACATATAACTAAGAAGTGGGTGGACCATAACCTGACCTAACGTGTCGATCTATTTCAGCGTGTTTTAACAAGTAACAACGGTTTAGCTAAGCAAGTTCGTGTATGCTAATCATTTAACCAAGCTACATATCAAACAAATGCTTGTAGCCCTTGTTTTTGCACGTGATATCATTCATTGCGCAGTACGGTGGCCTAACCTGGGGTCTGTGAATAACAAAACGCGTTTTGATAAAGTGAAACCCATAGGCTGCCCCGAGCAGCTGCCCATTTGGCTCGAGTTCATTGTTCACAATTGGAATATACTGTAGCTCATCTGTAATACTTTATGGTTCCAATTTAGGAGAAATCGTGCCTGTTATTTAGAATGAGCTCAAATATTATTCTCCATCTTTTACACATCAAACAGGGCCCCTCTGTTATCATAGATATATTATACATTTTCCCCTTTGGTGAAATTTATCAGATTCCTTTTGCTTATCAGTTATGTTTTGTAGCTTGTGAATGACAATAGCCAGTGGCTAAGAGAAAAGAAAGTTCAATGTGTTTAGCTACATAGAAAAAATGGGGTTTTGACCAACATACTAACCCATGTATTTACAAGCTGCATGGAGTCTCATTGCAAGGGGACCAATTGTAATTACAATATAATGCTAGAACCTTAATATGTAAGTACATTTTATATATTTTGGAAGAAATATCAATATTTTGTAGATAGAAGTCATCTGTGGAAACCCTCGTTATGAGGTAACACACAACACATAGTATGTAGATGTTTTTAGAGGTCATTGACTTCATTTGCATTAGTTGGGCCTTTGAACTTTTAATAATAAAACCAAATATTATGCTTCTCAAGTCAGATGACCAAATTTTATTTCCTATTAAGGTTTATAAAAAAATTTCAAGTGAGTTCACTGAAAAAAATGCTAATTTAGAACAACTTGTGACTGAAATAGGATCAAAATGCATGACTTTGGCCTCAACTGAAATATTTATTGAAACATTTACAGACAAATAACCTTTGATAAAGCAATGAAGAACAAAAATCCAGGAATCACACATTTTTAGATTTATTTTGAATCTGTAATGTAATCACAAGGATCATGTTACTCAGCTTTTTAAAAAAGTATTTTTACAGCAAGACCAAGGTCCAGAACAATTAGCAATAAGCAAACTTACAAAGAACACACACTCACCAGCCATTTTATTAGGCACATCTGTACAATTGCATGCACTTCAATGCAACACTTTCACCTTAATGACTGCGTTTATGAAGCTCAAAATGTTTCAGTTTATTGGTGAAATTGTCATAAATGTATAAATTCAATAATATGTTTATTATTGAGGGCATGATTAAAGGTGGTGTTGTACTGGACTACATTATATTTAGAGGTCTTCCTAATATTCTGGCCTCCTCATGTACAGTATGTAACCAGGGAGGACAAAAATATAGACGCCTCTGAATGTAATGTACCACCTTTAACTATGATTTCAACAATAAACATGTAATTGAATTTATACATTTATGACAATTTCACAAAAACCCAAAACATTTTGAGCTTCGTTAAGGTGGAAGTGTTGCACTGAAGCGTATACAATTGTACAGATGTAATAAAGTGGTTGGTCAGTATAAATTCAAGTTTAGTCTGAGACACAATCCATTCAAGCCTAGTGGGGAAAATGCCACTGTTTGAATGTCTGGGGCTTCACTAGCTCTCTCTCTCTTGCTGTGTCATAGATCTCACAAACAAATTGTTTGTTGATTCACTGGAAGATGTGAACTGTCAAAGTTTTACTGTTTTCATCTCTATATTCTCAGTCTCTGTGCAAGTCAAATACAAGGGCCTCATGCTGGATTGGGGGAAAATGAACACATTTTTCTCTGTCCACTCATCTTTGAACAGTCAGTTTTCACTGTCAACTTTTCTTTTCTTTGCACATTTGGATAGTGACATCCTCACCACACTGGCACTGAAACATACACTGACAGAAGATGTTGAAGTCTCATTTCCTCATGACCAAAGGACAGAATGTGAACGCCTGTTAGCCGACCCTTGAGCTCTGTCACTTGTTGATGTTAAACGTCATATGCTCGCCGGCTATCAATCGTTGCCGTGACAATGTCAAACAGGAAACCAGCTACATGGACCCTTATTCTTGGGCCAGGGTTGCTGTAATGATTGCCAAATAGACTATATTCTAAAAAACTAACAATTTATTGATAACTATAAACCTTTTTCAATGTAGGAAACATACACTTCATTACATTGTATTATTGCATTCCTAATACGAGGTGTGGACTGGATCCCAACTGACTTGCCATCTGCTCTGGATCTGGACTGGAGTCTGGACTTTGAGATGCCCTGTTTTACAGTAACAAAATATTTAGCACTAAATAGGTACAAATAACACTTATTTTCTCAAACTCAATAAATGTGTCTTAAATTTTCATACCGATAAAAAGTTCTTGAATGAAAACCAGAAGATTTGGAAATGGAGAAAAAAATGACTCCGGGTCATCATGATCTTGGTGGACCATGGATCATAAATACAAACATTCATTTGTAAAAATTCTAATGTTACAAACAAATCCTAAATTATCTGATACACTTTTTTCCCAGACTTCCATAGTTTTAAAGATCTGTCATGTGTTTGCGTTGATGTGATTTCAGATGATCAAGGCGTTTGAAGCTCAGGCCACAGACAGCGCAGCAATATGGTCTTTCCCCAGTGTGTGTGCGCTGGTGAACCTTCAATATGTCCGCCCGCGTGAAGCTCTTGTCACACATGGTGCACCGGTGAGGTTTTTCCTGTGTGTGAATTCTCCGGTGCAACTTCAGATTCCAGAGTCGGCTGAACTTGTTCCCGCACACAGTGCAGCAGTAAGGCTTGTCACCTGTTTGGCCACATTTGTGTGTCTTTAGGTCAGAAAAGGAGGGAAAACCTTTACCGCAATGGCTGCAGAGGTGGAGCCCCTGCCCAGAGTGAATCCTCTGGTGGACTTTAAAGTTACAGGCCTGAGTGAAGGTCTTTCCACACTGGGTACAGGAATATGGGGGTCCTGGTCCGGTATCTTTGTGTGTTTGCTTGTGCGCTTTTAGTGAGGCAGAATCAAGGAAGGACAAGGAACACTGGTTACAGGGGTGTCTCCTCCCTCCTCTCCCTCCTGCCTGATTCTGCAATCTCTCTCCCAGGTTTAAGGTATCACTGTATGTATCTGAACGCCCATACATGTCTTCTGTGGTGTCTAAAGATGGGTCAGTTGAAATGCCCTGGCCCCGGAAGGTCAATCTGCTGCCTGATTGACCAGACACATGTTCAGGGTATAAGACACTGGGATCCTGTAGATATCCTTCTTCATTGATCAATAAACAGCTTAACTCTCCACTTACATCAATGTCAGTCCTTGAGTGGGAGCCTAAATGTGAACCAACTGCACCCCTTCTGTTCTGTAGGGTCCCTGTTTGGAAAATTTGATGCTCAGCTCCTTCATGTGCTTCCACATCCCCCTCATAAGGCTCCATGTAACTCAGATCCTCACCCAGGTGGGATGGTGACCCTTGTAAACCATCCAAATTACCCATTTCTATCATACTGGTGTCTCCATAGCTAGTTTTGTCAAAGCCACCCAAGTCTTCCATGCCATACCTGCTTTGGAAAAGAGGTTCAGATGGATCACTCGAGTGTCCATCTTGGTCTGGTCTCTGGTTAAAGCTAGCTTCCCAGTTCTCGTGGCATTTTGGGATCCTCTGGACACTGAAATATTTACTGGGCCCTGGCAGACCTGATGCACTTGTTTCTGACCAATGAAATAAGGAAAAGAAAGCGTTACAGTCATAGCATGTTGGTATCCTTGCACCTCACTAAAACAATGTTCTGATCTTGAAAAGTTTTTAAATGAATACTTCTTTTGGCATGCATACCTACATGGTTTTGGTTTGCCAGAACAAAACAATGAAGCTGTGAACAGTGCTGAGGTCTTGCTTATTCTACAAAAACAACCGTAACAAAAATATTCATGCCCCTTAGAAATTGTGATAAGTGGATTTTTGTGATATTTCAAGCAGAAAATTGTCTTCGTTTAGTATCACAGGTGTCCTCAATCTTATAGTCAGTTATTTACCTTGTAAATAACTGTAAGTAATCATTGTGCAGTGGTATCACTGTGTTCACCACAGTGAAAGTGATGGGCTTAAAAGGGTGTGTTGTGCCTGGTTCAGACTACATGATTTTTTTTGTCTGATAAGCAGGTCACTATTTCAGATTACACAATTACAGAGTCATTTGTCACCATTGTGAGGTGTGACTAAACAAACTCAATTTCTGCTGGGGAATTGTACTGACCAAGACAGCATATCTCAGATGCCTCAGTACTAAAACAGAGTCCAGTGTCCATTCTGTATAGAAACAGGAACTCAGCTTGGCTGTTGCATGCAGATGACCTCCAGTCCCTTGCAGCCTAGGTGCAACTCCAGTGGAGAAGAGTGAAACCAGATCACAAGCTGTCCCGACTTCTCAGGTTCATATAATATTGAATTAGATAGTTTAAACTATGCTACTTGATAGGAATGAGCTAAATACACCACAACTATGCATCCATTTAAACCACCCAAAATAACAAACCAAGGAAAAACCCAAAGAAAAAAAAAACAAAAGGTCTCCCTCCTATTCAGCACATAACAACTATCAGTCTCTGAGAGTTTTATAGCCAGTATATGGACCTGTCTGGTCTACTGGTACACAGCAATTTGAAACCAATATGAGAGATATAACTAGAGGAGGGGTGACATGCACGTTCACCCCTCTGTTTTCCCACGATGTGTTCCCCCCTTCAAAGCAGTGATGGACAAGTGCAGCCCTAAACATGCACTAAGCTCAGTCTTCTCCTCCCTGCCTCGTGGCTCGCTCCAGCAGGATGGAGGCTGCCCTTCTGGTCCCCAGACTGGCACACCACACCTGCTTTGCATCTCCTTACTAACTGTAAGGAGGCAAACTGAGAGAGCAACAAACCTGCTGATCCCTGTGCACTAATTACAACCTGCTGATCCAAGTGTTTTTCTTTTCTTCAGACTACCATCATATACTCTCTTGCACACACAGACTGTCACTCTGTGACACATTCTTGGATGAGGGATATGACAGACTATACGCTGGTACTCAACAGATTGCAGCCTGCCATCGTTGATGACTTGGAGATGCCAGGGAACGGGAGAATGTAATCACAGGATAGCATCTGTGGTGTGTGATACTGGCTGCTTGGGGCCCATAAAAGCATTAAAAAAAACAACAACAAAAAAAACTGTGGACCTGTCTATGGGTCATACGAAGAGGGCAACAGCCTATGTGTTGTCTGTCCTTCACAAAGAACTTGAGGTAGCAGTTAAAAATAAGTGGCTTGAAGTAGTAAAACCAAAAACTAGCTAGCTAGCCCTGATATATGCTAATGTTAACTGTAACACTATGATAGTTAATGAATATGGCTCAGTTCAATATGTCAAAAAATGTAACAGAAAAGCCATCTGCGCTTCTGTTGGTCAGTGGCAGCCCACCACATCACACACACACTGAAAAAAAATCTGACATGCTAGACTTAGTGTTCGGATCTTGTGAGGCGTCCCAGATCAGCATCGGTTGTCATTTACTGTGACACACTACATGAGATAAAACAATCGATTGTCATATTCAACACTGCTTGTCGGTTCCGATGCCCTGCGATCATCAGGTCGGGCTATTAAAGCTTAAATCGTGCAGTCTGAACCAGGCATTAAAGCTAAAAGCCCTACTGGTCATGGAATAACCATATATATATATGCACGCACACACACACACTGTTCCTTCACATTGAAAGGAGCCAGCTGGTTCGGGGCATCTTATCTGGATACCTCCAGTGCACCTCCCTTTGGAGGTCTTCTGGGCACATCCATCTGATAGGAAACCCCAGGGCAGACCCAGAACATGTTGGAAAGATTATATCTCTCATCTGGCCTGGGAATGCCTCGGAATCCTGCCAGAGGAGCTGGAACACGTCGCCAGGAAGAGGGATGTCTGGACTGCCTTACTGAACCTGATGCCACCGCGAGCTGACCCCGAATAGGCATCAGAAAATTGATGGATGGAAAACAAATGGATATTAAGTATAGACACAAGAAAGACACTCTGATTGCTTTACTGCTCTACAGTTGTATGTGGACTTATGCACGACTATTTTGGTTAATGCAATAATTTGTGAGAACTTAATTTCCATCCATCCATTCATTATCAGTACTGCTTATCCTGAAGAGGGTCGCGAGGGGAGGGGGCCGGAGCCAATCCCAGCTGACATTGTGTGAGAGGTGGGGTACACCCTGGACAGGATATTTCCGCATTCGGCTGGTCCTGTTAGGGGCTGCCAGAGTGAATCATCTGTTTCCACACTGACATTCACATGGTAGATTTGGCAAGTTTTTATGCCAGATTCCCTTTCTGATGCAATCCTCTCTATTTATCATCACAATCTATTAAGTTTATCAATCACAACTTATTAGTCACTCTATCAGTATGTGCATTGGAACTGACCATCTAAATTGACTCCCCATCTTTCTTGGGACTCATTTGTTTCTGGCGTGAACCGAAGGGCTTCCTTCTTAAGCAGTCTATCCAGCTTTTCACCTTGTACACCTGGACACTGGCAAACAAGCAGAATAAAAACATGAATATGGGACATTTAACACCTCATGAGAAGTCATATTTGTTATTAGATCAACAGGCAAGTTCAATTTAATGCAATCACATTAAAAATAATATTACATAGATAAAGTTAACAAAACAACAAGAAGAAGACCACTGACTCTACTTGCTAAATACAAATGGGAGGCAATTAAAGGAAAACCCTGAATAAATAAATGGTCTCTTCCAGGATGACAGTGTCCCCATCCATAGGACATGAGAGGCCACTGAATGATTTGATGAGAATGAGAATGATGTGAATCATATGCTATGACCTTCACAGTCACCAGATCTCAACCCAGTCAAACACCTACCTACCACCACCATCAAAACACCAAATGACAGATTATCTTTTAGAAGCATGTTGTTCAGCCCTCCAGTAGAGGCTAGAGACTTGGAGAGTCAATGCCAAGGTGCACTGACGATGTTCTGGTGGCCCTTGGTGGCTCAGCACCTTACTGAGATATTTTGTTGGTTCTTCCTTTCGTTTGCCACCCATCTGTATTTTAGACATTGTTGTAACCTTAACTTCAGATGCTCATATAATGTAAAAAAATGGCCCTCTACCTGTGTTGCCTTTGAGGCATTGTGGACCTCTGGTTTTACCTCCTCTCCTTCATGACCAGTTCTATCTGGATCAGTGGTCTGAGAGCTATTTATCTCTTCTTGCAACAGTCTCTCTTGTTTCAGACTTTTCTCTGTAATAGAAAAGGACAACATTTTTTAACTATGGTTAATCTATTCATCTTATAAACAATTTGCTAAGGCTCAGATGGGGCATTCTCCATTACAAAACTAAGAAAAATATTCACATTTAACGTTCCAGTGTCACAGCCCATACAAATGGCATGCTCAGTATGTTAAATGTAGATTTTTTGCTAAAATGCAAATAATTTAATACATTGCTTCGATCTTAATCCGGTTTGTGCATGTTAAAGCACCTGCCTCTGGTTCATACTCATCAGGGGTATCACCTTAAGGTACTTAACATGGCATTCATTATTTTGTAAACATTTGGGGCTAACAGAAACAACTGTCAACACAACATTTACTCCTTATATTATAGCAATCATGTTAGTAATCAGATTCCTTGTTACACATCCAGCAGATACAGGGGAACATTAACACAAACTCCTGTGTGAAATATCTGGATCATTGTCTGCTAGGCACAGGGACAGTTTCTTCCCCCAGGCTATCACTCTGATGAACAGTTAACCCACGACAGTATGACTGGACAATAACCCTCAGTGCAATACTGGTAAATACACATTGTACAGATTATACAGATTCATACAGGTCTCTAGTTTTAAGTACTCTGTTTTTATTCCTACTTATCTCATTTCAATGAGCATTCCCTTGTCTGTCTGCATTGTTTACTGCCTGTCTATATTGCTTATTTTGCATTGTATGCACTGGTTGTTGTTTGTTAATACTGTTTATCTTGTTATATTACACAGCCTTACGCTGGTTTACTGTTTACTTACCCCTTGCATGGGGATATGTACATACACACTGAGAGCCGATGTACCAGAGTCAAATTCCTCGTGTGTCCAACACACCTGGCCAATAAAGCAGATTCTGATTCTGCTAAACGGATTACTATGTCCACCAGCTAGTGGCTGTCTTTCTCTGTCTATTCTTTGTACTAGACAGATAGAGTTGGTTTATGTAAGCTTTTGGTGAGCTGCTGCCTAAAGCTGTTGAGCCTGTTATGGGCCTTAAAACCAAAAGAGTAAGCCACTTGAGAAGATGCTAAATTGCTCTGTAGAGTTGAGAAGAACTGCAGAGTTGGGTGTGAGTTTGTCACTGTAAGAGCATATGTAGCAATTTGACCCTCTGTTAATATAAATATGCAGATTTAAAGCTATTGCAGGGTAACATAACAGTTGATTTGTTATTGACTGGTATAAATATGTATTCTAGATTTTCCACATCTTTTTTACATCTAATTATTATGGAAGATACTCTAGGACTCCATCGCCTGTGATTTCCCTTTTTTGCAATTCAAACAGTTCAACCTGGTTAGGTAGTCAAGTTGCCTGGTAATGTAGGCTAGTTCATAAAGAAGCAGATGGGCGAATAGTCACCCAGTGACAAAATTAATGATGCTTGATTATTGAATATAGATGGATGACACCACAGGCTCACCTGTCGCTGTGTTTTTACCCTCTACGGACACACCGACTCTTCCGCACTCAACACATCTCCCCCTCCTGTCTCCCTCCCTCCGGTTCTCCGACCACTTCAGTCGCCTCTTCAGAGATTCGACTTGCTCTCTGCACCGTGTTACCTCTTCCAAAAAACTATCCTCCACCAGCCGGGTGATCTCAAACATGGCAGCCTTGAACACTGTCTCCATTACACCAGAAAGTTGGGACTGAAACGTTACTATAGTCTCGGCCATTGTGCTAAAAATTCGTGATAACCCTGAACAGTCTATTATTTCTAGTAAAAAAAATGAAGGCAGCTTTCGACTGCCACTTTTAAAGCAGTGATATTTATTGGTCAATAACGCTAACTGTGTAAATTTCTCAGAAATGGTTCTCAGTGTAATTCACGTTCAACTGCTGTACACATATATCTTTGTCCACATCTATCGTTTAATTATTTCCATCACAGCAAATCTGTCGGTGTTAGCCACCTACCTATCTGCACTAGTTTTGATTCAGTTAGCATTAACGTTACCGATTACGACCACTATCCGAGAGGAAATCATCAAAACCATGAAAAAACAATATTCAACATGCATATGCCTTGTGTTTAGTTAAAGCTGGGTTTGGCAGCACAAATACTGTCTTAGTTAAGCTGTTGTCTAACGTTATATGGAGCTTTAGCAGTCGTCTAGATTCCGTAAACAACCACACTTCCGAGATTTAAAATACGGGTCGTGAGTCGGGACAATCTTGATCGTTTGTACTGTAGCCTACTTACTGCCATAGTATATGCCATGTTTATTGTCTCGTTACCAGTAAATGGGCTATATTTAATGAAAAAAATAAATAAAATAAACAATTTGTGATTTAAGTGGGGCACCGGATATCCTACTCAACTTTCTTTTTTGGTTCAGTCGTCACAAAATAGAACTAGATGAAAGAGAAGGGAGAATTGGGAGAAGCTAATTGAAAAAGATACTTCATCAGTCAATGTATGACAATGTATGTCAATATAAACATAAGCAACAATAGCAGCAACAGAGTCAATAGCGAGAAAATACAGTAGGCTTAATAAATGGATAATATAGTTCCATGGTTGACACAGTAACAGATCAAAACACTTATGGAGGATGTAAGGTAGACTAATAAGAATGCTACCTTTTTGATGAAAGATGGAGGAAATATGTTAATAGAAGGGAAAGCTAAAACATCGGCAAAGCATTTGTTAGAGTACATAGTAATGAGTAAAAAAGAAGGAAAGAACAATATCAAGGAGCACTGATGACAAAGACAAAGTACACCACTTAAGTACAATTTTTGCGGTATCTGTACTTTACTTGAGTATTTTCATTTTCTGCTGCTTCATATTTAGACTTCACTACATTTTAGAGAAAAACATTGTACTTTGTACTCATTACATTTAGGCCTATTTTATAGCTTTAGTTACTAGTTGAGGCTGGAAATATGTGTTGTACTGTTTACATTCTCAGTTTGCACATGCATAATTGCACATTGACTGTTGAGTGTTGCACATGCTGCTCCCATGCAGCATACATTCTCTATTATATTCTTATATATTTTTGTTATATTGCTGCATTTGCGCTGCTTAAAGTGCCTTAGACTTTGTGTTACTTATTTATCTACTTTATATTTCACTTGTATTTTTGTGGCATTCATGTGGACGGCAAACTAAGAATTTCATTGTACAGGGAAACACGTTTCCTAACTGCACATATGACAATAAACACTTTAACCTTGACCTTGACCTTGACCTTTTCAAAATTAAAATAATTATACAAAATACAATATAATCATCTGGCTTTATTGATCCCTGGTGGAAATTTCACAAAACACTCAGCAGTGCTTCAAATTATAAGCATGTAAGGAAATGAACTCCATCTTTACTAGCTGCATCAATAAATGCGATGTGTCAATAAGTATAACATAATAATATGATATATATTGATATAGAATCTACTTTTCTGCATAAAGAGGACTTTTACTTTTGGTACTTTAAGTATATTTTGATGCCAGCATTTCTGTACTTTTACCTAAGTAACACTGTGAATGCAGAACTTGTAAGAGAGTATTTTTACATTATGGTATTGCTACTTCTACTGACGTAAACACTTTGACTATTTCTTCCACCACTGCCAGTAGGAATATAATAAATGTGATTTTTAAGATGACAGAATTAAATGATGCATTAAGGAAGTATGGGGGAATAACAACTCAAATATTTAGGAATTATTTGGCCTACTCAAATTGGGAAAATTATTGAAAACTGTAAAAAATTGAATGTTATGAGATGTTTGATGGGCAGAAAGTGGAGAACAAAGATACTTTTGAAATTTTTGGTTTAATCAGATCAGCTTTAGGCTGGCTGCATCATTTATAAATTAGCATCAGGGATGTTATTTAAAAAATTACATACACTTCCATATCCATCACTGAAACTTTGGTGCCATGAAAACAACTGCAGTTTTAGGTTTACAGGTGGAAATGACTGAAAGACCATTGGAAATCAGAAGAACTGAGCTAGCCTCAACAGCCTCAACCCTAACCCTTTTGAGCAAAGTGTAAGGGCTGTAATGAGAATCATCCCACTAAGAGTTGTTACCCTATCAGTGTGAGTGGATAAGCGATAGGAAACAGTAAATTAGACAGGGATATTGGGGATTTAATTATAAGTCCTAAGTCTCCTCTGTAGGCCAGTCCCACAATGGTTGTTGGTCAAGACGGACTGATCTGAACCTTTCAAAAAAGATTAAAGAACAAAAAATAAATAAATACTGTAAATAAATGGGTAGCCTACGTAGAAGAACATTATTCTGATTATATTATACAACATTATTCAAAAGAAGACATCATAAGATCAGATTTAGACACACTGCACTAAACAGTAGGCCTACACGCAAGG
>NW_018127909.1:1121702-1124682 GCF_001952655.1 Monopterus albus | reverse complement strand
GCAGGAAAGAACATAAATCTAGAACCTACGGAAGTGTTTCAACTGAACTCGTGTCATGTAGGGTGTAAAACACTGTTTATATTTTTGGGAATAAAACATTTGGACTTAATAGAAAATTATTGCATAAAATTCCGGTCATAAGGTGGCGAGAATGCACCAATAGCTGGTTGCCAACCGTCATTAAAAAACAGCTGAAGAAGAAGAGGGCTACGACGAAGAAGATGAAGACGTGCGTCACACAAAGCAAAGACCGCGTCGGACGGTGGGAGGAAGCCATGTTGGACCAGCTTCTGATGTACAGTTTTTAAATAATACTACGTTCATGTTAAATGTGTAGTCAGAAGTAATCTCCTGTTGACATTTGGGCGAACAGTAAACAATACCAAAATGTCAGCGGACGATTTTCAGGCGAAGTACGCCTCTGTGATGGAAAGCATGCTCAAGAGCGCCGTCGCAGAGACAACGAAACTTTTCGAAACTATGGTCGATGAGCTGAAGGCAGAAATATCCAAAATAAAGAAGGAGAACGAGGACCTTAAAACAAGGTGCAGCCAGTTTGAAAGTGCGAAATGCCAACCGACTGTTTACACCAGTGAGCCTCTTCCAGGGCCAAGCGACGGCTTTGTAAAATGTGACACAGCTGTTCAGTGTGGTGAGTTGTGACGCTTGTTAGCTACCAGACGACAGATAATTTTAACCAGTATAACTGTCTGTTGATGCTGTTTGGTGTTTTGGGTAATATTAATGCGTATTCATGTTACGTGGTATATGTGTACAGCTCCCGCCTATGTATCTATCGGTATTCTGGCCTAGTATACTAGAGCGTGGGATCCAAAAAAGGAGCGAAACCATACTATGCTATCTTGGCTAACGGAAAAGGTTAGTCACCGTGTGATCCGCGAGATTCTCGGGATTTTATGTTATAGTTGTAAGTTATAACGTGTACTACTAAACCGTCAACAGTTTATATTAACATATCCTGAAGGAAATGCAGTTACCCTTTTACAGTTTTGACGTCCTATTTCAATTTTACACCTTGTATTTATGACTGCAGTTTTAGATCGTGCTAACATGGAATGAAGATGTGTAATTAAAAATTATGTAGAACATAAGTGATAATGAAACTATTTTTAAAGCTTGTCCAGAAGGAAGCATGAAACATTTTAAGCAGTGCAATTTCAAAAAGGTTATTAATAGAGCCTGACAAACGATTTTTTTTAAAGAGCGATGCGGATTTCTTTATTTGAGGATTTAAAATTCCAAAATAGTGGCTGATCCACCCAACCGCCCCCCCCCCCAAACACACACAATGCACAACATAAAGGTTTTCCCTGAACTTTATTATTCTGGCTGCTATTGTTAATTATTATAACAAATAATACTACTACTAATAATGAATAACTATGTATTATTACTCCTGTGATTACAATTATCTGATAATCACAGCACTTCTTCATATGCAAGAAATAATTTATATTTGTTCACATAACAATTATTACCTTACAATTAATCTGGCAATATGACTCCTCAGTTTAGCTTAGTTTATCCTTTCACTGGCACTCTTAATTCTATCCCATGTGAGCTACAGGAAACCATTTTTAAACACCATTTAAACCATCTAAAGCCTTCAATCTTATACTATGAACGAGATGGATAGTGATCTAGAGTACACTGCAAATGAATGCATCTAATACTACATGACTGTCTTTGACCAGGACTTACAACTTTGGGCTTTCATACTGCATGTTTGAAATAGAAGCTAGATAGCATTGTTTGCTGCCAAGCCAGGTTAGATACGCTACTTGTTCAGCTCTTATTAATTTGCATGTCCCCTCTGGTTTAAAAACATCCAGTGCATTGTCACAGATATGTTTACCATCACTTGAAACATTATATTCATCTTGCATTTTTGTCTTTCTCTCACTTAAACAAATTTCTAACTAAAAATGAAGTGCAATATTTGTACTTCTCCAAATTAAAACAGGTGCAACAGGTAACAGAAACAGAAGGTTACTTCAGTCCAAAAGAGCATACAGTTCTTTTTGAAGTGTGTGTAGTCTGTAATTGCCATTTTATCACAGGTTGGATACACTCTACATATACATGCATTTCATGTGTAGCCAGTAATTCCCTCATTGTGTACTATTAGAGATTTGGACTTACTTTCCCTTTTTCCAAGGTGTTTCTGTAGGCTTCTCTGTGTGCTTTTGGTACACCAAAACTGAAACAAGGCCATAATCCAATGAGCGACTGAACACGTGCCCAACACAGACACCAGCGGGAGCCTTGCTTGAGGTGCACGTGAGATGCTACAGTCGGGTCCATAAATATTGGGACATCGACACAATTCTAACATTTTTGGCTCTATACACCACCACAATGGATTTGAAATGAAACGAACAAGATGTGCTTTAACTGCAGACTGTCAGCTTTAATTTGAGGGTATTTACATCCAAATCAGGTGAACGGTGTAGGAATTACAACAGTTTGCATATGTGCCTCCCACTTGTTAAGGGACCAAAAGTAATGGGACAATTGGCTTCTCAGCTGTTCCATGGCCAGGTGTGTGTTATTCCCTCATCCCAATTACAATGAGCAGATAAAAGGTCCAGAGTTCATTTCAAGTGTGCTATTTGCATTTGGAATCTGTTGCTGTCAACTCTCAAGATGAGATCCAAAGAGCTGTCACTATCAGTGAAGCAAGCCATCATTAGGCTGAAAAAACAAAACAAACCCATCAGAGAGATAGCAAAAACATTAGACGTGGCCAAAACAACTGTTTGGAACATTCTTAAAAAGAAGGAACGCACCGGTGAGCTCAGCAACACCAAAAGACCCGGAAGACCACGGAAAACAACTGTGGTGGATGACCGAAGAATTCTTTCCCTGGTGAAGAAAACACCCTTCACAACAGTTGGCCAGATCAAGAACACTCTCCAGGAGGTAGGTGTATAACAATCAAGAGAAGACTTCACCAGAG
>NW_018127909.1:1100718-1115775 GCF_001952655.1 Monopterus albus | reverse complement strand
CAATTACTTTCAGCATATTAATGAATCCAGGCTTTTCGATTGTGTATATGGGCACAGTATCTTTAGCGATGTAACGCGTCACAGCATCAGTAATGGCTTTCCATCGAGGCCCATGCTTGTCATAAGGTATATGGTGGGAAAATTAGGCTGCTATTGTTACCAGCTTTTTAGCCGGTGTTTTGTAGCTGCTGCTATCTTGTTTAGCATTAGCTCGCAGCGCCACACACGCCTCCCATTCAGCAATGTGGTTTTGTTTGAAGTGCTGGAATAAATTCGTCGTGCTGCTTCCTTTAGTTGCCACATACTTCTGGCATATTTTACAGCGGGGTTTAGCTTGTTCAAGGTCTGAACTTGCAAACCCGAACCATTTCCATACAACGGAAGAAACCGTGCCTCTCTTGGAAGAAAATTCTCCGGAGCATGCTGCCATGTTGCAGAACTACGGAAGGTCGCTGTGACAAACCAAAGTAAAATTGTGAAAATCAATATTTGTTTTTCAACATCGACATAAAACATAAATTCGAATTAATCGATAACATCGATTAATCGCGCAGCTCAACAGTAGTTAGACATGTCGTCTGTTGCAGCAAAAATTCTTATTCTGGCTTGGTGAGTGTAGGATAAACGATTATCAAAATAGTTGCTAATTTACTGTAGGTGCATGACAGCACAGCCAGACTGCCCCTGTTTGTACCTTTATACACACACACACACACACACACACACACACACACACACACACACAGACGGAGAAAGTTTGCATATGTGTTTCTGGGGTCAGATCAGGATCGCTGAGAGCTCTGTTGTAAGTCGGAGATTAACAATGTGGAAAATAATTTCAATAATGCATTTTATGACCCACACTTATACGCTCACGTTTGTGATTAAAGTTATAAATGTGGCACACACTTTGATCTGCACTGAGGAATGGGGTTCTCTACTGTGTTCATTTTTGATATCCAAACGAATCCTGCACTGCTGATTTTAATTTCTTTTTTGCTGGATGGAGTTTGGTGATGGACTATCAGCTTTCTTCTTTCTGCCATTTGTCTCCTGCATGTTGCAGAGTCTGAAAGGCAGTTGAAGAGTATGATAACTGTCAAAGTAGTTTTTAGCCTTTATAGGAGTGCAGCCCTCTGTTTTCATGAAATGATTTCCCTCTGATCTCACAACCTTTATAAACTGGTTTAGTGTTACTTGGTAATATGATGTGTTCACCTCTGTGCACAAAAAAATGTAAGCATTAAAAGTGACAGATTGCATCCCCGTATTGATCCAACGTTGGCAGATATGTTGATCCGGTATGAGACAACAGCAAGGAGCATTTTATTAAAACACGAGCCAGTATTATAAGGGTCAGGTGGCAACTGTGTTGTTTTGTTTGTTTGTTTGTTTGTTTTTTAAATGCTGGAAGAAATTTGTGGTGTTACCTTTCATTGTCACTACCTTAGCCAGGCACATTCAGCATGTTCTTGCTGTGCTACTTCTGGTCTAAAGTCAGCATACAGTATGTACTAGTTTCCTTTGACATGAATGTTAGTGTTGTCTTTTGGTTGTTAACTTCTGGTAGTATTGACTGCTGTGGCTATTTTCAGTGCAGCTAGAATGATCAAAGTCAAACTTACTGGTGTATCATTCTTGTTCTGCTCACTCATTTACTCTGCAGGTTTCACGTGAAGCTTGCGGAGGAGGGCAGTGTGAGCAGACCTGAAATGTGTGGGGACGCCACTTTCTGATTGTTCTGAATCTGTAGTGTTTAAAACCACAACCTCTGTCATCAAAACCTCCCATTTCGACTTTCCACACAGTGACCATCGTTGTACCTAGAAGCTGCGCTCTACCCGGTCCTTGAGAATCACTGATCAGACCCTTCAATCCACACACGATAATTAGCCCACAAAGTAACACACGAATGCAGCTCATGAGCAATACTCTGCATGTCCCAATTATGTTTCATTACTGACAACAGGTGAAGTCAGTGTGGCTGCTGTTACAGCTGCGCATCACGTTCAGGGGTGTGTGACATCATATTCCCAGGTCATACATTTGAAACTACACACTATGTTGATCATGCAATGAATGCCAGACGCAGTGACGTATAAGTTGAGCAATATAATAAAAAAAAAAAAAAAGGTGTGCGCGGTGTTTACAGGATTAAGGCTGCAGGCGTCACTGCTCATACAGCTGTATAACTTTTTCAGTTATATAACCCCCCTTTTTCTTGCTCCATTTGTTTTCAAACCAGAGTCAAATTTCAGGACCTCATTATCAATTTTTTTTTTAATACTGTTTCAGTGTGCTTTTAATCTTTACCCAGGTTTCATGTTCTGTCTGTACTTTGAAGTTTTCCATCTTGTAATATCAAACTTTACCAGTGCGAGAAAGACAGAAGGTGAAATAATAAGGGGTAGGGGTGGGGTGACGGTTTTGTAACTTCATGCATAAGTTAAAAGATATGTTCACCTTATTGCCCGAAGAAGCATCAAACAGCTATAATATCACACAGCCCTGCATGAGACAGACCACCTCATGACAGCAGTGCATGGACTGACTTTACTTGTAAGATGCTGATCGGGACATGCAGTCTATGTATTATCTATTATGTGCAGCCAGCTGTGAGATGAGTGCGCAGGGACCATCTCCAGCATAGACCATGGCTCGTTCTGATGATAATTTGGCTGTAGCCTGTTGTCTACATTGCTACGGTTTTAAAAGGTGTCGTATGTGTTTTAACGATTCGCTTATGACTCATTGATCCAGTAACTTGGAATCTTTCCAACTTTACTGAAATCTCAGCAGTATCTGTTGTTGTTGCCCCTGCACCCCTTGAGGCACGCTCTAATTCGCATCTTGGATAGTGGGCTACCATATGGAAAAAATCTGCGAGTACCAGTTTATGAAAATTTGTGTATATTCCCACCCCTACATGAAACCAATAAATATTTTAAATGAATCATTTGGATCACTAATCACATTGATCAGACAGACCAGCTTTCCCATGTGTATTTTTTAGTATTCACCTGGACTGAGGAGGCAAACATTCAGCGTCAGAGTTTATAACAAGCATTAACTTTATCCACTTGCAGAGCAGTCCACATACACTGATCGGGAATAACATTATGACCACCTGTACATCTGTATGCACTACAGCCTTAACATCTGTGTTTATGAAGCTCAAAATGTTTCAGTTTTTGGTGAGATTGTCATCAATGTATAAATTTAATGATATGTTCATTATTGAGGTCATAGTTAAAGGTGGTGTTGTACTGGACCACATTATATTCAGAGGTGTCTCTATATTTTTTGACATTGACATACATGAGAGGGTCAGAATATTAGGAACACCTCATAAACACAGATGTTAAGGCAGAAGTGTTGCATTGAAGTGCATACAGATGGTCATAATGTTATGCCTGATTGGTGTACATCCATGCTTTTATACAGCGTGCTCACGTCAGCAACAGCTGTATTCTAACGTTAGCTTAGCCAGCCTTTCTAGCTCCCTAATAACATGTTAGAGTTGGATATATGCGACTGACAGCATTATGTTAAAAGAACAGACATGGAGAAGAGGAGCTGTTCACAGATGGTCTGCTGTTATGGTTGTCATGTTTTTGTGTGCGTGTGTGTTTGTGTGATAGAACGGGGCACCGACAGACTGAGTGAATACATGCGCTACACACAGCACTACATTGAAATAAGATTTACCATGTTTTAAATCAGTGGTCCCCAACCTTTTTATCACTGCGGACCGGTCAACGCTTGACAATTTTACTGCGGCCCCTGGGGGGTGCATACGTAGATTGTTTATATTGTAAATATAATAATATATGTGAATTCACTGTGTACTTGTATGCAACTTTATTAGCAGCTTCCTCGTAACATTGCGCCAACAACATAACATGAGTATAACATCAAAGTCAGTTTTCAGTCCTCTGGTGGCGATCTCAGGGTATTCTGTCATGACTTTAATCCAGAACACCGGCAGAGTTGTTGTCTCGAACATACTTTTAAGGCCGCCGTCATTTGCGATCTCCAGCAGATGTTCTCCAATTATTGCTAGCAAAGCTCAGAAGCCCAAAAATTGCCATTCAGGACAGCCCTGACGAGCCGTCACCAGCCACTTTAACCTGCCCAGTGCTTGCTTGCTTGTTTGTTTGTTTGTTGTTACTTGACGTACATCTTTGTCCTCTATGCATTCGCTCCAACCGGTCGAAGCACAAGGCCACCCAACCTGAGTCTGCTTCTGTTAGAGGTTTTTTGTGTTAAATGGAGATCTTCCTCTCCACTATTGCAAAGTGCTTGCTCAATAGGAACTTGTTGGGTTTTTCTCTATAATACTGTAAGGTCTAGAGATTACTATGTAAAGTGCCCTGAGATGAGTTTTGTTTTGATTTGGTGCTATAAAAATAACACACTGAATTGAATTCCAGCAGTAGCATGCAAATACTGTACATGTATTCTACATAGAATTTTGCTGCACTTTGTGTTTATTATAAAGTTTGAAAATGGTGTGTGCATTTTTTGTGGATATACTGTACATGGCTCCTCTTTACATCTGGCTCCTTTGTCATGTAAGCTCTTGTTTTTATACACACATTTCTTTAATTGTGTGTGTGTGTGATATTTAAGTAAAGTAAAATTTGGTTTATTTTTAGACCTTGTTCCTTTTGGCGTCATGCTGGTGGAGCAGTGTCAACCACTCGGAGAGACATCATTGCAACACCAAGAACTACAGCGCAGCTATGAGAAGATCAATTACAGTTTGCAGGAGCACAACTATGTGGCTCACAGAGATGCAAGTTCTCATATGACATTGATAACAGTGAAAGATGAGGTGGGTGTGTATTCTATCACTTGACAAATGTATTCTCTTGTTTTTGTCATCTTGACATTGACATACAGTATGTGTCACTCCTATACAGGAAACTAACAATGATTCTTCTCCACTGTCTGTGCTGAAGCAAGAAGATGAGCTCATTGTGCCTTGTGGGCAAGTCTTGTGTGATGAAGCAGGTGAGGAATTGATTGACTTTTATTTTCTAACTAAAGGTTCATAACTTGTTAAATATAATAGATCCTTTCAAAGTTTGTTTGGGTTTACTGCTTATGTATCTTCCATGACATGTACTAGGTATAAGCAAATTGATATTGGATTGTGTGTAAAAATGTGTGTTGTTATATCAACTGTTTTATATGCTTGAAAGAATAAATCAAATCAAAATCTAAAATCAAATCTTTGTTACTGCTGTGGCTAGGTTCATCACAAACCTATACCTGTGGAACTGAAAATGACGGACCTCTCATTAACAAGGAATGTTCAGATGGAGAAATACCTGTGCCTCAGAAAGATGAAGATAATGGTTTACAAGAAATTCAGAACCAGTCATCTGAACCAGAGCATTCCCTAGTCATCTCACTTGCTGCAATAAGTGACATGGAAGAAGAATCTGAAGTCAATCAGAATATAACAGAAATAGGGACACAGACTAAGCCTACAACATCTGAAAAATGCCCATTGATGGTTGCTCAGCACCAGTCAGAGGCGGAGTCTCTTGAAAAACAGCAGCCATCAGTGATCTCCCAACAATTACAGGGAGAGGGTGAAACATCCGTAAATGATCAAACTGATGCGACTCTGCAGCAAAATGCAGATGTGCCCTCTACAGAGGAACACTTGGCAGAACCCATACTATCAATAAAAGAAGTAGCATGTCCCCAGCCAATAAACCGTAGAAGAGGAAGGCCACCAAAGGGAGCAAAACATCTGAAGCAACCAGTGAAAGAAATACTTCAGTCATCATCAACAGAGCTTTCCTCTTTAATAAGAGTGGAAGAAGTTGATACCACTGCATTGGAATCTCCAAAGGCATGTCCAATTAAACCTAAAAAGACTTCATCCCTTATTGTTCCATCAGTCCAGGAGGGTGTAAACACTGCTTTAAAGGATTTGGGGAACAGAAGGTCAGATTTCTTTCATATTCCAGCAGTACCTTTGAGTAGAAATTGCTCCAGTGAAAAAGAAAAAACATCTCAACAGCTTTCCATAGAAGTGGAAGAAGAGGCAATTCAAGCTTCATCCAACGAGGTTTTGTCCACAAAAGAAACGCTGAAAACTCCACAAACAGAGTCACCACAAACACCATCAGTTCAGTCCAGAGAACGCCGCACCTCTGCAACTCTTCAGGATGCTATGCTACTAGTTGAGGCCATGAATCAGTCGAATGTAGGAACTACATTCCACTCTCCACAGACTGTGGCAGCACCACATCAAACCCAGTGTGCTCCCCATGTGAGTACCTTACAAACTGTGGATGAGATCCCAGACAAGCCACAGATGCCGCCACTTCCTGTTGAAATTCATGAAGTTTCAGGCAAACTACCTATAACAGAGTTGTCCACATCATCAGAGTCAATGATGGAGACAGTTAGTGCTACTCGTCATGCTCCAGCCAGTGATACTCGGACTCGCATCACAGTTGTCTTACCAAACCAACAGCATTTGGTCACTCCTAAAACTACTAGATCGCCAATGCTATCATCAACTGTTGCGACTCAAACAGGTCTGGCATCCCTCCAGAAGCACACTCTGCATTCTCTGAAAACAGTGGTGGCACAAACTAATCTGAGTAACACCACACCTCATAAAATAATTGTCATGCCAAGATCAGTATCCTCATCAATGCCTCATAAAGCTGCATCACAGCCCCCAGCCCAGCTTTCATCCCTTGTGTCAACAGTTGTTGCTCAGAATACCAATTTCCCTCAAGCCTCTAGGGCTGCAAGCTTACCTCTTGGGTCATCTTCCCTTTCCTCTGTCCCTCGGACAACAATGTATGTTACCTCCAGGAAATTTCTTCCTGTTGTCCCTGCAAAGTCAGCTGCCACCTCAACACAGTCAGAGACTCCACTACACTCAAAAGTAATTATATATCCAAGAATTGTGTCAGCTGTAAAATCGACGAAAGTTCAGCCACAGGTAATTGTTGCAACAAAGCCGGGGTACTCAAAATCAGCCTTTCCTGTTATGGTGCAGTCACTGCAGGTGAGTTCTTCATCACAGGGGTTCACAGCCAAGATGGATGCACCAACAACTTCAGATGAAGTGGCTACAGTATCATCTCAAAAGAGGAATCCTACAACTAGCGATTTGGAGCCTTCCAAACAAACTGCCTCTGTATCAGAAACAATAAAAGCACCCAAAGAAACATGTTCCAATTTAAATATGTCAGATGGCCTAGTGCCAGCTCCAATGTTACAAGGGGTACAACCGGCTGCAGTACAGAATCACTGTGTTGTGGTCAGATTAACCAGACTGCCATTTCCAGTATCAACCAAAGAATCAGTTTCAGTCTCAAAACTGCTTTCAGCCATGCCATCTGAAACTCAAGCCATGTTGAAAGAAAGTACCTCAGAAGAGAAACCATCATCTGTGGTCCTATTAACACAGCCACCTGAGATGTCAGCGTTATCCACTGACATTTGTCCCAGTTTAAAAGATGCCTCTCAGATGTCAGTAGAGCCAAATGACATTCAGGAGAAGCCATCGGAATCCTCTGATACATGCACCATTTTTGAAGAGTTATCCGAAAGTGGATATGTGCAGCCATCTCCGTCCAAGGTGTCAGCACCAGCTTTTGAGGAATTAGCACTAGCATTCAGCACAACTGAGCATTCAGCCGATGAACCTGCTTGTAATTTGGACATAGAAATAATAAGCAATGCAGAACTTAATGATCCACCCACTGAAGAGAAACAGTCAGCTTCCCTTATACAGCTAACCTCCATCACATCCAAGGACACATCTGACCCTCATTTACAAATGACTAAGACCCAGTTCCTGGCACAGCTGGCAGTGTCACCTTTTGATCAAGCCCCAAAACAGGTAATGTAGTAGTAAACACTTCTCAAGTCTGTTTATTGCCACAAGGACAAAATATTATTTACCCTGATTATTACACGTTCAGGCAGCCTATAGCAGGCATAATGAAGAATAAAGCTTTCTTTTATTTTATTATTGATTATCTTATAACTTTTTGTTCAATTACTCATTCAGCAGAAAAGTGGAAAAGTGCAATTAACTTCCTGAGCTCAAGCTGATGTCTTCATTAGTCTTGTTCTGTCAGACAAAAACTCCAGAGGTATTTAGTAGGTAATACTTATGTTTGAGAAGCTGGGATTTTATTATTTATTGGCTTGTAATAAAGAAATGTGTCATCCAGTGAATCTCTGTGTTTCTAATCATATTTAAACAGCAGTGGTGGTCTATTGTACAGACGAATAAGCTAATCCAAAATGGAGACTGACAGATGTTAACCATGACTTGAGGCAATTCATTGTTGGTTTTTGTCTCCCTATGGGGATTGTTGAAATTGTTATTAATATAGAAAATGATCAGTTTTATCCTTTAGCACTGTTTTGAGTTATGAATTTAAATGTTATTTAATATTTAAAGTTTTAAAGAACTATGTAGATGATCTTAGCATTAAAATATATCCATCCTATTGGTAACATAAATTTTGTAAATAGCCTTGATGATCATCATGTGCATGACTGTATTAGTATTTTTCCATAAACTGGGCTAGGTCTGCAATGTATGTTTTGCTAAATTTATTTGTCTTCTTTCTTGTAGGCCTCTACTAATAACTTTACGGATGCTAGAGCTTCTGCTAGTACTACAGGCAAGAAAAGGTCACAGAAAAACTCCCCCGTGGCCCAACTACGAAGTCAAACCAAAACTCCCTTGCAAAGTAGAACTGAAACAAATTCAGAACCATGCATAGCAGCAGAGACCACAGCTGAAGGCTCTAAGAAGCCTAGAATAGAGAATGATGATCCCACTAATAAAGACACAACCAGTAAACCTATTCCTGTTAACCTTAAAAAGCCATGTGTGATTGGAGATGTTGCATTTCTCAATAAGACTACTAATGGCCCCAGTCACATTAGTCCTAGGAAATCTGGACCATGTACCAATGACATTAGTCCAAAGATAAGTGTTAGTGAACCAACTTTTGTCAGTCCTAGAAGGCTAAAGTTTACTAGTGAATCCACCTCTGTGAGTCCAAGGAGGTCTTGTTCACGTAGAGATGGTATAGGCTCTGAAAATAAGAACTCTGGTTCAGTGAGTCCTAAAGGGTCTACTTCAGATAAAGATGGTGCAAGCTTAAATGGAGAATCCACTTCTGTGAGCCCTAGGTTGACTAGTTCAACTAGAGATGGTGCTAGCCCTAAACAGACCAGATCCACTTCTGTGAGTCCTGATAGGTCTAGTTCACATAAAGAAGATGTTAGTCCTAAAAAGAATACATCTGTTAGTGCTAGGATGTCTAGTTTAAGTAAAAAGGAAGGAGTTACTAAAATGTCTAGTAAAGAATTGATTTCTGGCAGCCTTAGGAGTTCCACCTTTACAAAGATTTCTCCTAGCCCTAAAAAGGTTAAAAGAGAATCCAATTCTGTCAGTCCTAGGAGACATAGTGTAACTACAAATGGTAGTTTTACTAAAAAAACGAAGAGTGGAACTGGTTTCCCGAGTGCTAGATGGCCTAAAGATGTTGTCGGTGCTAAAAGGATCAGGAGTGGGGAATCCACTCCTGCTAAGAAACCCAGATTACTTCAAGATAGTACTGGTCCTAAAAGGAGTTTAAAAGTGGTGAATGCTAAGTTAAGTACAGCAGCAAAAGCCAAGGCAGTAGCTAAAATGAAAAATCCTAGTCAATTAAAATTGCAGGGTGGAGCTAAAACCCAGTTACCAGGGAACCAAGCTGACTGTAAGGTTGTGAAAAAATGTACGACTACAGGTGTGTGGATTCCTCCCAAAATGCCAGTCAGTAAAACACCCTCAGCAGGGGGAAAGAAGTCACCCAACTTAGAAGAGAAGAAAGAGACAAGATCCTCAACAACCCAGAATCATACAGTGGTTTACCCCCCTAGTGTTTCTCTCCATCCCATACCTGTGAAAGCACCACCTATTGTATCACCATTACAGCCTTTGTCAGTCATTGGTTGGCGTCTTCTGAAGAACCAGTGTGGGGAGTGTGGTCGCATCCTCAGCAGCACTGCTGCTCTGGAAAGCCACGTCAGTCTCCATACAGGACGCCGACCTTTCTCATGCTTGTTCTGTGGGAAGAGCTTCCCAGACTCCAAGGGCCTCAAACGACATGGCCGTGTGCACCGCAATGGTAGGATCCATGTGTGCCCGCGGTGCGGGAAGGGCTTTGTCTACCGTTTTGGCCTCACCAAACACATTCAGATGGTGCATAGCAGGATTAAACCTTTTGTCTGCCAGATCTGCAACAAGGGATTTTTCACAAAGCGGGATGTGGAAACCCACATACGGATTCACACTGGGGAGAAACCATTCCACTGTAACCTCTGTGAAAAAAAATTCACGAGGAGAGTAGAACTAAATGTGCATTTGAGGTGGCACAATGGGGAGAAGAGACACTGGTGCCCATACTGTGGAAAGGGATTTTTAGACTACAATAACCTAAAAAGGCACAAGTATATCCACACAGGGGAGAAACCACATTCCTGCCCACACTGCTCCAAGCACTTCACACAATCAGGCCACCTGAAAAAACATGTTAAAAATGTACATAAAATCCAGTGACTGATGAACATAGATGCCATTCTGGTGTCCATTAAAATAATGATGGCATTGTAATGTAAGAGTAGTTGGGACCAGAATCCTTCTTTTGATGCTGTGAATTTGTAAAATAAATGTTCTGGAAAACTATGTGCTTTCTTGCTGAGAGTTAGATAAAGTCACAGTTGCCCTTATATCTGTAGCTGGAGCGAAGAGGTGACACTGAAAGCTGCACATTTAAAACTGTTGGACTTTGATGTGTATTGTTTTAAGTTATTTTAAAAGAAAAAACTATATTGTGGTAGCTATAGAGGTTCATTATGTGCTGTGACCATTTCTATCAACATCTGTTCCAGTATGTGACTTTTTAGTGTCCCTTTTCCCCTTTCTTTTGTTCTTTCATTCTTCTCTTTCTCTCCAGACATAGTGGTAGACATGTTTTAAGCTCTGGAGATGCCAGCTTGGCCCAGCTCCATACTTGTATAGTCTCTGCAGGCAAATAAGTGGATGCCAGTAAAGAAAAACATGTTAAAGTGTTAAAATAAGGTTGGTTGCTATGAATATAATTGTAAAAAAAAAAAAAACTTTCTTTTTTTCTTGCTTATTAAAATATTTGAATTTATTTGAAGTGATATTACCAGACTTGTAAGATCAAACAAGAACCTGTTGTATGACACCCTTACTCAATGGCCAGTAATGGGATAGCTTTGTCATGTGCATGAAACAGCTGTTTTGGACATGGGCATTTTTGTCAACATCTGCATTTTACGGGTGTCACGCTTTATCTTGGTTCATCACAAATAACCCAGTTTTACGATACTGTCGGACATGTTTAAATCTCTTGCTCTTCTGACATCACTTTAGTCATTTGATATGATATAGTTCATCATGGTTTTCTGCATTTAATATTTTAAAAGAAACATTGGAAGTTTTCACTGTTAGACTAAAGAAAACTTTTGAAGTTGTGACCTTTGAGAAACATGAAGGGTTAATTTGTCTTATTTTTATTGAAAAAATAATTAAGGATAATTTTTACTTATAGGAATAATTTATTGTTTTTTGTTTTGTTTTGTTTTCTTTATATGACACACTTTCACTCTTCACCAAGATGCAACTCTAAAGGGTGCATTTTGTTACTTGTTCCAGCCAGAACTTTGGACAGTACATGCAGGTAAAAGTGAATTGTAAGTAAAAATGTCAATAATTTGAATTGTTTATACAATTTAGATGATACTGCTTTCTCTCTTGTTATATAGCTTTTTACTGCTGTGGTTACAAAAATGGTAATCAGGGTCAATTGTACTGTTTGTGCCGTAATTTACCCCCTCAGACAAGGCTTATAAAGGTGTGTTCATACTCGACATGAAGCAGATTCTTATCTTGTGAGAATTTGACAATTTGAACGTTTTTCCAGTAATCGTTCCAAAGTCGTTTCCAGCATATACAGTAGCACAAATGAGAGACGACTCTCAATCCCCCGGAGCACCACGTTGTGTAGCTCTTCTCCCCTTCTGAGGAGAAGCACAGTGGAAAGTTGCTGTCATTCAGGAAAAAGTTTGATTTTCACTCAAGTTGACATACTTTGTTTTTGAGCAGATGCATAGGTCCCACCTTGATCAAATTTTATCTGTTTACATACAGTAACTTTGTCTGCTTTCATGTTGCCTTTCAATATGGCTTCATGTTCAGTGTGAACACACCTTAAGATTTCATCTTAATGCTGCCCCATAAGGAGCACTGGAGCTCAGCTTCACCTGTTTGTTGTGCAGAAGATGGGATGTATTCAAAGTCTAACTAAAGTTATCATTGCTAAGCTGGTTTCCCATTCTTTAAGTGCTAGGTACAGTTTAACTAGATAATATTGGTCCATGCTTCTTTTGTAATTGTAACTCCTGTTTAAGAAATTGTATATATTCTAAATTTGTTTTTTGGGGGGGAAGGGGGTCTGTCATGGGAAAACAGGTAATAAATATACATGTTGGAGTAACATACTCATGCACTTTGTCACTAAATATGTTTATTTTTGGCATTGTTGGTCATTTTCTTCAGTGAGGGCAGTGGCATTTCAGATCATTTAGTATGTTATTTAAAAATATTATACTGTATGTTATATACATCTTTTTGTTCCCATAGTAATTCCTGCTCTTCAGCAGTACCAGTCTGCTGCACTCTCTGCCATCAGGTTCTCCTTACTCTGAGCATGTGACCCAAACTGTTCTAAGAAGATCCATATACCCAGAGAAAGTCTCTGTCCATTTCTTTCTCAGCATTCTTGGATTGGTTTTCAAAATGTTAAAAGAAACCAGCTTATTCTACCAGTACTGGGTGTCCACAGAAAAGAAATTGCTTTACATGCATACATTTGTCCTTGGTAAATGTGTTTAAATGTGACAAAAATAAGAGAATGCTCTTGCTTCATGCTCAGATAATGCAGATTGCACAGACTTTTTATGCCTTCACACTGCCTCTCTTAAAAATATATCTATTCTAGCACTCTAGAAAAAAGTTGTTGGCACATTATTCTGGAGGTAAAAAGTTATCTGCTGCCTCAGACCACATGTGAAAACAAAGAATTGTCCCAAATAAGATTTTTGTTTACAGCAACACCATGTTATATAGTTTTTCTTTTTTTAGCACAGTTATAACATTTTATGTAATGACCACGTAAGTCTTTAGGTTTCTTTCAGATCACTTTATTTTGGCATTTTATGTCATTTGAGTGCACACATTCAAGCCAGTATACTGTACTTTGAGTTACTTTTGGTTAAATTGTTTTACTATTTCTTGTGTTGATCTTCAAAGTTCTCTTGGCAGAAAGATGAAGCTTCTTTTGAGAAGACAGGAAGCGGAAGTGAGTGTTTGCCAGGTTTGATGCAAGTTAAGGTCATTCTGGGGCTTTTGTTGTTTTTGGTTTGACTGTTTGATTAGGTTTCTAAATACTTCCTTTAATTTGTAGAGGTGTAGTTGATGTGTGTCCTGCCCCTCTGTGTGTCTACTAATGCCAGCCTTTAACATACAGTATATATCGGCTATTCTCAATCAGTGGGCTGTGGAGTAGTACTGCAAAGGATTAGATTAAAATTATATTTTTTTGTCATTTACAAACCTAGGTGTTTACTAAATGTGCTCGGGTTCACAAATTAATAAAATTAAAATGTATAATTTCAATGACCAGTTATGTTTGAATATAATGACACCACTCGTGAGACATCATCAGGAAGTGACGCCTCACGAGTTCTGTATTTAAACACTGTTGTCTAGCCAGCCAGCTAATGTTTCCTCAGATGCGGCGACAATCCTGTGTCAGTAAAAGCTCCATGACCCTGAATACATTAAACACATGCACTGAATAGGTTATTTTATGGACATTTTTTAACAACCAAAAGTGGGGCATTAAGTAGAGAATTCCTAGTATATACCAATCCTGTTGTTTCAGTTGTTGAGTGAGTTATTTTAAGTTCAGTCTTAAGTTTATTTAGCTGACTTCAATTTAAGTTACAGCGTCCTAGTTTAAATTTATTTTTGGTCCAGTTTTTCCTAGTGTTTCATTTTCAATATTTTGTGACAGTTAAATAGTAAATGTGTTACTTTTTCTTGCCGTCCACACCAGGTGTCCTGGAGCTTTACTGCTTGGTCCCCGACACCAAAAGTAAACCTTGTACACTGAAATTTCATGTCTTTTGATCCTAAGGCCACTTATTCATTATCCATTGCTTAATCTGTGTTTATATTTCATTTAAGCAGGGTATCTGAGCAAGCTCACTGAAGCGCTTCAAGGCCTTACTACAAAAGCAGATGTCAGCAGGCACAACCACAATGGCAGTGAGAGAATCAAAGCAGGAGGGCCACTTGAACGAACAATTGAATGATAGCAGTGTCCCACATTGCCAACTTTGTCTACAGCTGCAAATTTAACAATCTGCGAGCAGCAGGAGCCACTGTAGTTTGCTTGGATGGCAGGAGCAGTCAGGGTGGTGTATGACAGGGATCCATTGCCTTCGATCAGGGAGATGGTTTCTATCCCGGTGCCATTTCCATCAGTAAGGTTGGCAATAAGCTCCCACCTAAAAGGTCCACACTGAGACACATCTTGAGGGCACTCACCATCCAGCACTCTGACCACTTTACACAAAGGCTGAACAAAATCTGTAATCTGGAAAGAACAGAAAAAGAAAAGTGGTAAATTTATATATGAATCACAACAAAGGGAAATATACTGTTCAGAAGATGGTGCTCCTCGGTGTGCGATGTCACAGGTCACTCAGGTTGTTTCTCTTTTTTGCTTATTTGTGCTGTGTTAAAGCAACAGTAAAGACCGCAAACTCTATTTATCACTGGGCGACTTTGTTACTGCTAAGAGAGCGCAGTCTTTTTGAGATTTTGACCTGAGCACGTTGGACTCTTACCCAGAGCTAACATCCTATGTCAACACGATGCCAAGCCGACCCCCGGCAAAGAGCTCTTCCGCT
>NW_018127909.1:1055796-1100656 GCF_001952655.1 Monopterus albus | reverse complement strand
GTTTAGAAGCGGCTAGCCCTCCCCACTATACTGTTAGCAAATGTCCAGTCTCTGGATAATAAACTGGATTAACTCCTTGCTCGGATCACCTCGCAGAAGGACATACAGGTCTGCTCCCTGCTGTGTTTTTGTGAAACATGGCTGGGAAAGGAGACTCCCGATGACGGTATAACTCTGGATGGTCACTCTGTGTTCAGACAGGATTGCAGCGCCACTGAAAGTGGCAAGACCCGCCGAGGAGGAATGGCCGTCTTCATCAAACAGTCGTGGTGCACAGACTGTACGATTCTCTCCAAATTCTGTTCTGAAGATGTGGAATATTTAATACTAAAGCTAAGGCCATTTTATTTACCTCAGAGCTGCAATGTACAGTATCTATGGTGAGTGACATTCTTGTTTATGGAGAGGAGAATGACCTCATCCTCAACATAAACAAGACAAAAGAAAGTAGACTTCAGGAAGAACCCCTCCCCCCTCTGCTGCCTCTGACCATCAAAGGGAATGAGGTGGAGAGGGTTGCCAGCCACAAGTTCCTGGGCCTGCAGGTGACATCTGACCTGAGCTGGTCACTGAACACAGCTGCCACAGTGAAGAAAGCCCAGCAGCAGCTATAATTCATCAGGCGGCTCAGAAAAGCTGGGTTGAACTATCGCCTTCTCAGGCTTATAGAGGGCTGGTAGAGAGCGTCCTCACTACTGGTATCACAGTCTGGTATGGTAACACCACACAGGCAGAGGGGAAGGCTCTTCAAAGGGTCATAAAGACTGCAGCGAGGATAACTGGGACTGAACTGCCTGCTATGGACACACTGTACACACAGCACTGTTGTAAAAGGGCAGAGAACATAATCAGGGACCCACGCCACCGAGACCACTCTCTGCTCAGACACAAAAACTGCACCTACAGCCACAGCCACAGCAGAGCGGACAGTATCATCACACACAGAACAAGACTTTACAACAGCTTTTTCCCTGCCGCAGTAAGACTGATGGCAAATACAAAAATGTGAGAATATATGTGCAATAACCTCTCACTACCTCACCAAGCTTAATGACATATCCAACTCCACCATGTGAATTACTAAGTGCGATGTTTTAAGTTCACTGTGGGAAATACTATTACTCTATTTTTGTGTATTGCAGTTTTAATGCTTTGCCGCCTTTATGTAACTTTTTATTTTTAGACTAAGTGTTCTTTCTGGCTTTTGACTCCTTACCTGACTCCAAAGGGGAGCTGCACAAGAATTCCTACATGCCTAGACTGTTTATACATAAATGGAAAATAAAAATCTTGAATCCTTGAATACTGTAGATCTGTATGATACATGTATTACTTTTGAAAAAGTGCATCTGTAATAGCCATCGTTGTTTAAAAGTTTTTCCATGTATTTATTTCACTCTTTAGTCATTACTACATGTAATCCAAAATGCGTCTTGTTACCTTGGTAACAACAGACAATTTCAGAACGATGTAATTGGAGTCAACACCATTGGTAGACGTGGCTTCCATAGTCAGCGTGACATCAGTGCCTGACGGTGTGCTGGCAGGCGGTGTAATGGTCAGCGTAGCATCAGTATAATTTCCGGTTGTCAAGATGATGCTATTGAGAAAAGAGAGAAAATTCCACCTCATGGTTATAGGAACTGTGGATGTGTGTGGCCTACAAACTTTAACTGAAATTGGGGGTTGACCTTTCTACAGAGTAATAACAGGTCATTCATGCTAACATTTACTCCAGCTGGAGTTGTACGTTACTCAAGCCAAATGTAGCTTTGCCCCAAGCTACAACAGCCAGGATGGATATTTCAGATTTAGAGAGTTTTGGGAAATACACTTGTTCATTATTACTCACAATACAGTATGTTTTACTGTATATACAGAATCTGTAAGGCTACAGCCTGCTGCCAGTTAGCTTAGCAGTAAAGAAACAGGTGGAAACAGCTAGCCAGCTGAGCATAGTCCATTAGTAACAAATCCACCTACCAGCACCTCTAAAGCTCAACTTTTAACACATCATGTTAGTTTTATGTACACAAAATCCAAAGTGTAAAATTCAGTTTTAACTATTTTTCATTTGTTCAAGTTTTTGTTTTCTTGGCCAAGGCCAGTGACTTTCTGAAATTTTTGCTGTCTGGCTCAGAGATAGCAATGAAGAGCCAAGAAATAATCTCATACATCGATGACAGTTTATGATTTGGATTTTGTACAGGTTAAACAAATGGAATATTGCTCTAGAGATGCTGGTAGGTAGATTTTGTTGTTAGATAGGTCAGATGAACTGTTTCTCCTGGTTTCAATCTTTGTGCTAATTAGGCTAACCTGCTGCCAGGTCTAGGTTCATGTTTAATACACAGATGTGAGAGAGATACCGAGCTCTTCTCTGCAACGTACTCTCCTTGAGAAAATTAAATAGTATATCTCCTAAAATGTTGAACTATTCCTGTCAATTCTGATAAGGATATTTAACAAGGAATTGTTTTTAGCTGCTTTGCCTCACTTGGGTGGGTAGTCCATGGGGAAGTCTTTGTCATTTCTGGCACTGATGGAGTATTGACCACCGGTGCTCTGTGTCATTACACTGAAGGAGAGTTTGAAGGCTTTTCCTGGCTCCAAACTGCTGTCCCAAGCATCATCAAATCTATTCCTGAAACGTGTAAAACTCTATGCAAAGAGGTTTTTTAATACATGTATAATTCTATAATAGATTTTTATTGGGTTTTAGAAACAGTATTTCTTTGCTATCCCTATGAGTTGTGTTGTAAGTCAACCAAAAGTTGTGAGAATGAGTACACAGAAGTAAAGAGACAAACCTGGATATTCACTTTGGAGACAGACATCTGAGTGGTAGACTGCCTCTGAAATTCACTCTTTGACACTTTGTCTGTTCCTTTTAGAGCAACTACAAACTCCCCCTCAGGGACTACATCAATGGTCACCAGGATGTCTCCATTGCCCATGTCAGTCATTGTACTATTGCTAACAGACTCAGGACCAGACACAACAGCCAGGCCAATGTTTCCAACAGTGACTGAAGAGGGCCCTCGCTGACCTATTACTGAGATCATCAGGGTGGCTGGCTGACCTGGGTTTCCACAGAAGAGAAGCAAAGCAAGGTACAGGGAAGAATGTAAGAACATTTTAATGCCAAAAAGGGGTTAGAGAAATGTCTTCGTGGACCATACCATCAGTTAAATATACTCTCTAATATTTTCTAGGCTTACCTCATTTTTTCATAAACCTGAAGTTTAGCTACAAGAACTCTGTTATGCTTGAAGAAAAAATGCAATTTAATGTAAGATACTTAAAGTACATTTACAGTATTATGATGGCCCTGGATGCTAGAATTTTATAGTTGAATACTTTGCTTATCAGTTACCTGAAGGAACAAACTTTCTTTAGCCACTTGGGACCAGCAGAAACAGGCTACAAGGACAACACTGACATTTTATCACTATAATATTTGTTAGCAAACAGTTGCTAATTTTCATGTCCAACACTGGCATTCATTTAACAATATTCACTTTCATTACTTTTAAGTCTGTTTTGGAATTGAAATATCTGGTTCTTCAGCTACTAAAAATGCCTCTAAAATTACCTTATTGTAATTTCCTCTTACTTTGCTCTAACATGGGCAGAAGTCACTTAGGACCTTTTACTGATTTAATTGTTTTTCCACCACTAGATGATGCTGTCGTACTGTGACTGTACTGTACATTGTTGGGCCCATCCTCAAATAAAATAAGCAGCAATTAACTAATTTCCAGAAACGGTATATTCAGGAAGGACAGAAATAAAGGAATAGAAGGTGGACTGCTGTTATATGTTGTTTATATGCTAAGCAGTTATGGTAAGGAAGTGACTGTGTAATAGGACTTTAAAGTAAATTGGATGTATCAGGAAAAGCCCTCCCATAAAAACTAACCTTGATTTCAAATATGTTGTAAAAGTGTCAGATTTATGATGGATATGATGAACAGTATAGTGGCTTAATGGCATGTACTGTACCTGCTTGTGGACACCCACTAAGTACTGCATAACCTGGGTGAGGTCCTTTGAAGCTTTCCACAAAGTCATAGATAAAAGTAACTGTACTCTGGCCTGGAGAAACAAGCACAGATCTGCCATAAATACACATATACATCAAGAATCCCACGAATGGTTAGTGCACTAACAACTGTGGAATAATTTTTGTTAAATTATTCTGACACTAGAAGATGTATCAATGTTCAGAAAATATATATGGCACTGATAAGAAGCCCCTTTAAATGGCTCAGTAGATGACAATGTGAATATGGGCTCAGGTTACTTTAAGACACAAATATACAATATCTAACCTGTGACTTTGAGTGTGTATGGTTGGTTGGAGTTGATGTTGATCTGCCAGGTTCCTGTCTGCTTGTCATCATTGAGATGAATTCTCCTCAGGTTGCCCACATTCTGAATGGTCCCCAGTTTACCGCTGGCCTCACTCTGGGTCTGGTTCACACCTGCAATTGTTTAGCATGCATCATTTTTCATAGGCACCACACTGATGTTCTCAGCAAGAAAGACATTCATCAGTGGTGTCTAAAACATGACTTACAGTAAATAAGGTAGGAATGTTGTTACCTGCAGGGTTGGTCAGTGTGAAAGTAATGGAAGTTCCTGTGATGTAAATAGTGATGTTTTGAAGAGATTTGTCCAACATGAAGGAGAACATCTCCTGCTTCCCGGGGTTCCTTGCTCGCTGAAGAACTGTCACCTAAGACAGAGGGGAAGGCATGAGGAGCAAAATGGACCTATTTTTTCCAAACCAATAAAGGACTGGTCTACTGTATGCTTTATATAGTACAGAATATTTCTTACCAGAGCTGAAGTGGAGGTGTCAAGAATGATATCTGTGGCCTCAGGCAGCTGCTTCTTGGACACCCGGATGGCCTGGCCTCCAGAGGCCAGAGCCAGGTCCCTGTAGTCTTCAAAGGAAGGAGCTCTGAGAGAACGACGGCGCCTTCTACTGGCACCGGTCATGAAAAATGAGACCTGTGGAAATTATACCTCTAGGTTCTCAAATTAAATTTACCCAAATACATTGAGCTAGCCATCATCAGGTGTCAGTCAGTATTTACCGTTGACTTCGTGCTCCTGATGAGAGCAACTATCGTGTCCTTGAGGGCGATGTCTTTTGCTGGAGCATCAGTGAACACATAGATGTTGGAGGATGCAGGGGCACCAGTTAGAGCTAACTGCAGATGTAAAAGATCAGTCAAGTCAGATTTTATATATATAACACAATATCACAAGTTACAAATTTGCCTCAAGGGACTTTACATTCTGTACAGCACATGGCATCCTCTGTCCTTAGACAGGAAAGGATCGATAAGATGAACTGCTTGAAAACCCAATTATCATCCCACTTATGACTTGAAGGTGTCATAATTATTCTTAGTACCTGGAGTCCTGACAGGCACATCTCAGGGATATCACCACCTCCGTTTGCTGTGAGTTTAGAGATCTCTTCCTTCATCTTATCAGGATTTGTTGTCCTGAACATAGGTCCAAAGTCTACATTTAAAACACAGAAAAGAGACTAAGTACCATGACTGACTTGTCTCGCAGAGTATGTTGGAATAAATGCAACTTTTTAAAATCACTGTTCATTCTACAGAGCATACAGTAACTCCAGGCAGATTTGCAGTATGCACCACAGTCTGCTTTAAATAAGATCATACACTTCAATGTAACTAGTATTATACAGTCAAGTGTTACATACTGTACTGTATGTAGCCCAATGGTGTATGGCATTATTACACTAACGGGTCTAATAACACTAATCGTATTTACACGCTAAACATAATGAGTAGGGCAGAAGACTTCATACTGGGGTCATTGAAGGGCACCAGAATGTACTCAGATGGCTCATCCTGCGTTCCTTTCTTGCTGTCAATGATTTTAATAACTACTGCCCTGGCTTCATCGATGTCATCTGACATACTGCCGGTGGTATCAATAACAAAGCACACAACCGATGAGCGGGCGATTCCCATCATTCTGTGTGTGAGAGAGAGAGAGAAAGAGACTGTTTATTTTCATAATACAATTTTCAGAATGACAGAATCCCAGCTGGCTGGGATTGGCTCCAGCCCCCTGTGACCCCGTTTGGGAATAAGCGGTAAAGAAAATGGATGGATGGATGGAATTTTCAGAATGGCTTCTCTCATTCACGTGCAACAAATACTTCGACTGAAATGCTTCATTCTGACCATCATACCTGAGAAAGTCATTGTTCCCTGCAGCTAACCGGATGTCCTCTAGCAGTTGGAGGCTGGCGGCTGTGGCCGCGTTCACAGCAGCATTGTGGAGGGCTACATTGTCCGAGCGACGCTCATCTTTGCTGATGCCACCGCGAGGGATTGCTGTGCTTGTCAGGTCACTTGCCCCTCCATGGCTACATTTACCTAGCACAACACAGAAGGAACACGTCAAACAGGGATATGTTCAAATTACTACTTATAGTCGACTTGTTAAATATGTTTTCCTGCTCATTTTTCATGGTTATTCCTAGTTGGAATTTTAAATAACTGTTTCATGAATGTTGCATGTTCTCTCCTTTCCTGCATGATTTTCCTCCGGTTGCTCCAGCTTCCTTACACAGTACAAAGACATGCAGACGGGGTTAACTGGTGACTTTAATTGCCTGTAGATATGAATGTCACTCTAACAATGTCAGCTGGGATCAGCTCCAGACTAGTCTGTGTGTGAATGATTATGACCTATGTATATGAAAAGCATTTGGAGATAAGATTGTTAATGATACCTCTGGGCTTGTTGGCAGAGAATATTCCCATGTAGCCTGAAGTCAGTTTCTTCTGCTTCAGGATGTTGGGGAGGATCGGATTGGGGCAAGTTCCACTTGCACAGTCACTGCAAGTGGCAGTGTTGACATCTGCACATGCAAAATGCAAAAAAGATACAGAGTATTTATTATACTAATAGTTAATGTCATGGTTAACGACTACAAATCCTTAGTATATGTTAGGGATAATCTCAAAAGTACTCTCCCAGCTAATTAAGTTGAATTGTTAATATATAACCATGATTGGGCTGCTACGTGAAAGCTGTGTGGTTATCTGGACATAATGCACACCCACCAACCAGTCAGAATATACTACTTCAACTAACTGCCCTTGGGTAATGTTAATGCTTGTTGATAACATGCACACACTCACCTGCCAGGTTTTCCAGAGGTAGATCTGGGCGTATGAGGTTGATGAAGGGCTCTTTGTATCCCAGCTCCACCCAGTTACTGTGGCTGTAGAAGTCCTGACAGCGCATGGAAACACACTTTAATGCTTTGATACATGCACATAGGCTGTTTTTATATTCAGTATTTATACACATTATTAAGTGAATATTTAAATCTTTTCTTCCTTTAAATCCTTGTTTTTACTCATTTGACCTTTAACCTTTACTGTTCTGTCTCCCGTTTTTCCTTTCAGCTTCTTTATGCCTTGCTACTCTCTTACCTGTAGGGTATGAAGTACTCTTCCCAGTGTTTCCCTGGCAGCTTGGAAGTTCTCATTGCGAATGTTAGCCTTAATGACGACCATGCCACTTATAATAAGGCTACGTCCCTCCAGGAAGGCCTCTGAGTTGAAGTGGTGTGGAGCACTGAAACAGTTTTCCAAGTAATGAGTTTATATTTAAATCTTCACAACACACAGTCACATCACCTTATTGCTTTTTAATGACAGTTGTTTTGCTTTGATTTTTTTCCCACCTGCTGACAAAGTTACGGTCTACCAGCCCATTCTGGGTGTAGATCTCTTGAAGCGCAGAATGAAATTTGGCACCTGACACCTCTCCTTTTGCTGTGGGTCCTAGACAGGCCTTAACCAGCTCCTCGGGAGAGGAACCCTGCAGGCAGATACAAAAGGTTGGAGGTCACAGTTATAATAACTTCAACCTTTTAAGCAAAAGCAGATGAGCACTGAAAGTTGTCTGCCTTAAGAATGGAGCCATGTTTGTCACAAATGGTTAAAAATACTATTTAGACAATAATACAAACTTGCTTTTTTGTCAAGTTAGTTAGCAATACTCTCATACCTGTATGCTAAACATAAACCTACTGCCAGCAGCCAGTTCGCTTAACTTAGCATAAAGACTGGAAACAGTGGGGTACACATCAAGGCTAGTTCTGTCTGACAGCAGAAAAATCCACCTAGACCAGTCTTGGTCTGCTAAACTAACGGCTGCCAGCAGTATTCCCAACATGTCAAATGATTTCTTTACAAATGTGGCCTGGAATAAACTACAGTGAACATTTATTCTGTGTACAGTACATACATATTCTTCTGTTTTTGTTTGTTTTTTGTATTCAGGCTGAAACCCAGGTTCAATTAAATTGGAAAAAATATGTTGAAATGACAGTAAACATATACATTGTATGTTTTGTGTTTGTGTTGTGTGTAACTAAGTTTGTGCTGTGAGCACATCCTTATCTTCCATCTCACCGTGGGTTTGAACTCATGACCAGCTGCCTCAACCACCGCCCGACATGTTTCTGTCACTTTTTGCAATAGAGCCGCTCCAGTAATGCTGACATGGGTGGAGGCCCCACCCCCGATGGGTACAAAGGCCATGGTGGGTCTTAATAGGGCCAAAGCCAGCAGGCCTATGCCTAGCACTGAAGTCATGATGTATCTACAAGGAAAAAGATTAATGACCACTTATCAGGTTGATTAAATGGCAAGTAATGGAAAAGGCTTGTAAACTTATTTGGTTCACTACAGTGTTCTGATCATATATTATCAGATGTTTCTGCAAGATACATAAGAGGACACAGAGTAAATCTTAAGGCCGTCTGTTTTTGAGAAAATGACAAGATGCTCAGGAATAGTCATTAATGAGAATTTTTAAGGATTAGCTCTTGTTCAAAATAATCACTATCGCTAAAAAATAAGATATGCTTGTTTTTAGGAGCTTTGTCTGGGGGATATGTCCAAATATCCTGGTGTATGACACAAGACAAGAGATGAGCCCAGTCAGGCTTTTTAATATACTAAGCTTAACCTGACACTAGGTCCATAGTCACAGACACACTTAAAGTATGTGCCACACCCGGCGATACACTTTTGCTTGGACTTTTATTTGCTTTTTACAGTGACTATATAACTAGTAAAAAAAAAACAAAAAAAAAAAAACATTGATAATGGTTTCCAAAACCTTATTTGCAACAAAGTACAGAATAAACCACAATAGGCTTTAAAATGAGAATGGATTTTTTTTTTTAATATTTGTATATGAAATATGTACAAGAAATGAAATTACTTCAATGTGTAAAACATGCACATAGAGTACTTAAGTTTAGTTTAAAGGAGAACTTTATGTATATTTACTGAATTCACTCCCCTTGAAAAAAACACTGTTAAAATACAAACAATTTATATTTCAGGTTATTGTTCTGCAGCCTTTACATCACATTTTAAACATCTAGAGAAATGTTAAATATTTTAAATTCATTGGTTTGATAACGTAAAAATTTTAACCTTAATTTAACAAAACTGAACTATGTCATACCTTGATGTTTCTCAGCTGTGATGTCTCCAGTAATTCTTAAAGAAATGTAACATGCAGCCACCAGCACACCTCTAAATCTATACAGTAGTTTGTCTGTAATGGTGAGTGGAGACTTGAACATTTAAATAGGACCAGCTGTTGATGATGTACTCCTTATGTGATTTAGCTAAGTGAGTGTGTATGTAGGAATTACAATAGTATAGGTATTCTTCCCCTTCCTAGGGCGCTGTTCACGATGATTGGAGCAGAGAGGACGGACGGACTGAAGGACCAATAACGGGAGAGTTAAGTCTAAACCACGGCTTCTCCCCAACAGTTTTGGACCAATTAGATAGTAGTACCTTTTCATACAAATATTGTATACCACTAAGTTGAGGTCAGTCTTTTCTGTTTATCCTAAACAGTAAAGAACCATGTGCACATGTTAATTTTGATACGTTAATGCATAATAAATTTCACACTGTGAAATATATATTATCTTATTAGTCTTCTCTTATCAATATAAAACAAACACGCCTCACACTTGATACATTTTTCCACCCCTCAAGGTGGGCTAGAGGGAAATAAAATATTCACTTACTGTATATACATTTGACAAAAACTGTTTTTATGGTTTAATTATATTTACCTCTATAATCATGCTGGATGTAAACTGAAAGTTCATGTGAAGTATTTCCTTGTTTGTTGTGTTTTCCATTTCTTTACGTCACACTGACCTTTATCCAGGATATAAAAGATTTAGTCAGAGTTTATGAAGGAAATGGGATAGTTTTAACTGTTCTGAGGTCAAGGTTTGTTTCTCTGAGATAATGGTTTTGTCCTTATCTTTACTGCCATAGGCTTTAATGTAAGTACATATTGGCAAATACAGTATTATACATATACAGTAATACATTCAAGAATTCATTATGATACCTTTGTCTATCTTCAGTCTAGCCAGTTATCTGGGCAGGGCAGAAAGTGTTTTACTGCAGAAGCCCAGAAGATGAAGTACCTTACGACATTGCTGAATGAGCCTGACACCCTGCTTTAAACAGCCTTTGACGTGCAGTAACCAAGTGACCATATGAACCACATTGCATCTCCTCCCAGATCTTCGTGTCCAAAGAGCACCAAGAGAGGGAAGAGTGTGCAATGTTACAGAGAGCAAGCATTCTGTAGGCTAGAAAGGGGATAGAAATACAGCAGGTAAAATAAGTATTGAACACGTCACCATTTTTCTCACTAAATTTTTTTCTAAAGGTGCTGTTGACATGAAATTTTTACCAGATGTTTGTAACAAACCAAGTAATCCATACATACAAAGAACATTAAACAAATAAGTTATGTGTAATAAAATGGAATGACACAGGGAAAACGTATTGAACATGCTTACTGAAATTTATTTAATATGTACAAAAGCCTTTGTTGGTAATGAAAGCTGCACGCCGCCTCCTGTATGGAGAAACTAGTTGCATGCATTGCTCAGGTGTGATTTTGGCCCATTCTTCCACACAGTCTTCAAATCTTGAAGGTTCCATGGGCCTCTTCTATGAGCTCTGATCTTTAGTTCTTCCCATAGATTTTCTATTGGAATCAAGTCAGGTGATTGGCTGGGCCATTCTAGCAGCTTTATTTTCTTTCTCTGAAATCAATTGAGAGTTTCATTGGCTGTGTGTTTGGGATCATTGGCTTGCTGTAATGTCCACCCTCGTTTCATCTTCATCATCCTGGTAGCTGGCAGCAGATTTTTATCAAGAATGTCTCTGTACATTTTTCCATTCATCCTTTCTTAAATTATATAAAGTGTGCCAGTGCCGTGTGCTAAAGAACGTCCCCACACCATGATGTTTCCACCTCCAAACTTCACTGTTGGTATTGTGTTTTTGGGGTGATGCAGTGCCATTTGACCTCCAAACATGGTGTGTATTATGGTATCCAAAGAGTTCAATTTTGGACTATATTGGTCATTGGCTCTTGAACAACTGTTCTGATAATTCTTTTCACTCCTCTGTCAGAAATCTTGTGAAGAGCACCTGGTTGTGGCCAGTTTATGGTGAAATGATGTTCTTTCCACTTCTGGATTATGGCCCCAACAGTGCTCACTGGAACATTCAGAAGTTTAGAAAGCCTTCTGTAACCAATGCCATCAATATGTTTTTGCAACAATAAGGTTGTCATGAGATGTTTCTTGTGTGAGTCCTCCTCCTCCTCCTCCTTCTTCTCCCTCTCCCTCTCCTTCTTCTTCTCCTTCTTCTGTTTATTGGCAGTTTGCAAGCCAACCTAAGGTGCATTACCGCCAACTGCTGGGCTGGAATGTGTGACACCTTGGCATTGACACACCTTTTATAGGCCATCAGTTGGGACTGAACCAGCTGATATTAATTTCCACTGAAAAGGGGCAGGACTGCTTTCTAATTACTGATAGATTTCAGCTGGTGTCTTGGCTTTCCATGCCTTTTTGCACTTCCCTTTCTTCATGTGTTTAATACGTTTTCCCTGTGTCATTCCATTTTATTACACATAACTTAATTTCTGAACTTATTTGTTTTGTTTTATTTGTATGTATGGATTAATTGGTTTGTTACAGACATCTGGTAGAAATTTCATGTCAACAGCACCCTGAGAAAAATATTTAGTGAGGAAAAATGGTGACGTGTTCAATACTTATTTTACCTGCTGTAAGTTACACAAAAAGTGAATTAAAGTCTTAATGACAGAAGAAGGAAAAAATAAGCAGAAAATGAAAGTGCAAAGGAGTGTGACAATGACCTATAGGTAAAGAGAGGAAACAAGGAAAAGAAGGTATTTAACTTGTTTGAAACAGGAGCACTTTCTAAAGGTAGAATTGTGCTCTATTTTGCATAGTTCAGAAATAATTAGACATTTTGGGAAACAGTTAATGTCTAACCAAGAGACAGATAGCTAGTCAAAGAGTCACATGTACAGTGTAGTTTAGCTTGAAGAATGGAAGTAGGAGCAGCTAGCATTAGCCTTATTAAGTTATAGATGCATTTTAACAACTCCAGAGCTTACATACATGTGGCTTCCATGTAATAAAGAAATTATTACAACCATTGCTGGCCCTGTGACTGGGTGGTCCAGAACTGTAGAAATCCCAACAGTGATGTTAACAGCTTTTCACAGTTTCGTAAGTCTGAACAGAATCCAGCTGGCTCTTGGATTTCTTAGTTACTAGAAACTTTGCAAAAAGGGTCATGTCAGGGAGGTGACCAAGAACCCCATGGTCCTTTCCCAGAGATGGGAAATCCTGTCAGAAGGACGGGCATCTCAGGAGCACGCCATCAATCAGGCCTTTATGGTAATATGGCTAGGGAGAAGTCGCTTTGAACAAAAGACATATGACAGCCCACTTAGAGTTTGAACAACGTTTAAAAGACTTTGGGAGCATGAGGAAAATTAGGAAAATCAGGAATTGTTTTTGCATAGCAAAATCAAAAGTAGCATTTATTATCTCTCATTATCTTTAACCTCTTATATATATCTGTACAAAAAGGCATATTGATGGTGATATGTGATGTAAGTAGTGTTCACCAGCAGATGGTGACAGATATTTCTTGTCACTAAGCAAAATACAGTTATCTCTTCCTCACTCTTTGCTCTAATAGATGTGTTGAAATATCAAGTAAGTAAAGATGAATATCATGTTGTTGTACTAGAAAGCAGATCAGGACTGTTTTGTTAATGACATAGACTATACTTTGCTGATGCAGTGTATTATCATGGAAACTACAGCACAGTTTGCTGTGTCAGGGGAACTAGTTCATACAAGTCCAGCCTTGGCAGGACTTGTATGAACTGTCACATAGGACAGGCAAAGATCTATCACACATACACATCATATTTAAACCTCTTTGACTTTTTCTCTTTTTCCTGTGAACTGTTTCTGTACATCTCGATTTCCCCATACCTGTCTTCATTGGAATTTCATTAAATCTGTATGCATTTTTACGCACTCAGCAGAAACCTTATTAGCAAACAGGGTGGTGCAAAGGTAGCTACGGTATGTCTCTGTGTGTGGCAGGGAACTGGCGGGTGCCTCCATAACAGGAGAGTTATAGAAAGTGACAGAACTGGAGGGATGAGTGTCTGTAATGGTAAGAGAAACAGGAAAACAGAACAGGAATTTATTAAAGATTTGGCGGTTTTACACTCCTCTTTGAGTTTAACCAAACATCTAGGTAAGTGTTACCAAATCTTCTAAATGAATTCAATTTAATATGATGATGGAATAAATCTGTGACAACATTAGTAAGAACTCCACAGCTCGACAAACTACTATGACTATAGACACTGGCGCATGTTGTGATGATACTGACATTTCATAGTTTTGATCTACATGCTGTACTTCTTTTATTAAGCAGCTGTTAGTGTTTGGTTTTTAACTATTATCACACTCGTAACTGTTATAGTTATGATTATTAAACTGCTCTAATTTTTAATAATAGTTTGTTTAGTTGTTGCAGACTTACTTTTATTTCCATGCTGCCCTAATACTCACACAGTGTTTTATATTTCCCCGATGGTTCAGTTTTCTAACTCAAACATGATGAAACAGTTGTGTATTTCACCAGTTTTTTTATGTCAAAATAAGGACTCTGATAGACACTGACCTATCAGATCCTTTCAGATTCTACCGTCAGTGTTGGGCTTGTTACTCAAAAAATGTAATATATTACTCATTACTTTTTAAAATTAAAATGGGCAACATTTTATCCAGCACATATCCAACCACAAGCTTTGTTTCTTATCGTAGCCTGCTATTGACGATTAAAATCCAGTAAGGGCTACAGCCATCCTCCGTGGCAGCAGAGGCCTCATTTTGTTGGGGTGTACCTCCACGAGTTTCACACTGATGTGTTGTCTTAATAAAGGTTTTGAGAGGTTTGATGTTTTTCGCAGTGGAAAGAATCTTAAGGCTACCTGCACACAATCTACATTTTACAATAATGTCCTTATCACATTTTGCCAGAATAAATTCAAAGTAATGAGAATATTACCAGCCACTTAACGTAGGTCCTTCCACCCTCCAAGCTAGCTTAATGCTAATGGTGCTGCTAATAGTGACGTGTGCACGCACGACAACTACAGTCAATGCGAATATTAAATGTCAGATTTCAAATCAATCTTTGCCACAGTAACTACAAAACTAACAATTTAACAAGTTGTTTTTGGAGGGTGTAACTGTAATATAATTACTGAAAAGTATTTTTAAACTTTTTAGACTACTGAGGAAAGTAATACTAACGGGTTACAGCCCAACACTTTTTACATTGTCTAATGTGTGCAGCATTATTCTTTCAAGTTTCATAATAGGAATTCACAGTAAAATGTGTTGTGAGAGGAAGAACTTTGATTATATCATATACATTTTACTATGTAGCCTATATGCTTTCTTGCAAGTTTATTATGTATATCAGGCTAAAATATATCTAGTCTAATGAAAGACTCTTGCATTAAATTCTACCTTCATAACAGCTGTACCATTTACTTTTTTGTTAAAACTCCTTAACAAATACATTGAATCAATTTTAGGGTCATTATGAAGACCATAATTTATGGTGCTTGCCCACCACATTTATATTAATGAGGCTAAATTAAATATTAAATAGGTCTACCTAATACACTGGCAAAAACTGGCAATTGAGTCTATCAAAGCAGCTAATATGGAGCAATTACAATGTTAAACACAGGTGGAGATGCTGAGCCATTTCGATTTCAATTATGACATTAAGTGCACTGCTACAAATGTATGCATACATGACCAGGAACTAAGGTCAGCAAGCATACAGTCATAATACACAACTCTTCATGGAAATTTCTTCTAGAAAGGAAGTGTTAATTAAATCCTCAAGCTTGTTGGTGTCATACTGTGGTTCTCAGTTTTCAATTTAATAGCAACTGTCACACCAAGACATTACCTTACTTAAACAGACCTACACAGGGAGACAGTGGTCACATGAGCACTGTGTCATTTATATGTTTATATGTGTGTATATTCATGTGCAGACATGGTGCTGTGTTTACCTCATCTTGGTGTAAGGGGATGTAACTAAGTACTGTATGTGAACATGGCTAGTATGTAAAAATACCATGGCAATATTTAATTTGAATAGTCAAATGTGTTCTACATGTCATTAACTGGTTCACTAAACTATAAACTACTATGCTGTACTGTTCATATTCATATGAGTTCTATTAACATAACCTACTGTCAGCACTGCTAACAAACTACTGCTAGCAGATACCTGTACACCTTTGTGAACTAAAAACTGGCTCTGTTGTTTAAAGTTTTTTTTTTCCTGTCAAATGTTACAAACATACAGTACCTCTCTCGGTAGCCTTACCAGTAGCCAGCAAAAAGCATTATTATATTATCTAACTAGAGAGTTTTTTTTGTTCTCCACAGCTTTGTGTTTCAGTACAAGAACTCTCAACCTTTTCTCAGTTAACATGTTTTGTAGTGATGAGAAAATCCACTGCTAAACATGCAAATCAGTTTTTCATATTCTAGTGACATACCAGCTAGCCTTGGTATTATATTAGATCAGTCCATATTTAATATTTTTGTGGTGACAAACAGACTTTGGTTATGTCCCCCTCTCTATGGAAACACATTCCATGCTGAGCATCTATTACAAGATAAGTCTGAAAACCTGCATGTTAGCAAAGAAGGTCTTTGACTTCCAGATGACTTAAGTATTCTTCTAGTTCACCCAAGAGAAAAGTACTAAGTGGATATTTCAGTGAAAAAGAGACTGCTGGACTGATAATCATACAGATAAACACTTCCATCCTGACAATACATGCTGGTGTCTCCTTGACTTCTCAAGAATTGCCAGACAGTATTGCTTAACTAAACAATTGTAGTTGCCCAACGGCTGGTATGTGGTCAGACCACAGCAACAGGCTTTGACATGTTTTGTTTATCAAGTGAACAAGATATTTTTAAATTTGTTTTTCTAAAAAGTAAGGAACAAAATAAAAACATATCATGTTTTAGGACTAGGGTGCACACCTACCAGCTAATATGTCTAGTAATTTCTCCTGACAATTCTCAGCTACATGTGCGTTCAAAGAACAATGATTACATTAGTCATTATGCAACATGAAATGCTGTAGAGCAGGTTGTGACAGCAGTTGAAAATCCCTAAATGTGACCACAGGAGACTGCTGTGTTAAGTATAAGTCTCAGCAGAGTACAGTAGACATCTGCTACCAAAACTAATACTCATCATCTGTAATCATGTCAATGATGTTGTTGATTTAATTCTTATGATTATCAACGTAATTGCATTTAATAAGGTTGTATTTATGGTTTCCTTGGTAATAAAGTAGATTTGTAATTGAGCAATAAAGATTAACAACCAATAATTATGCTGCTTATTTCATGTAGTCACAGTATATGAGGAACGGGAGTGGCAATTTATCAGCTGTCTACAGGCAAAAGTACACCTACTGGTCAGATCATCATTGGTACCATTACTATAATTAATTATTCTCATAATTTCTTTGTACTGTAGACATCCATGACCAACACCTCTGATTAGCACCTTTTTTTTTTTTTTTCAGAGCACCAATGTCAAACACCACCACAGGAGAGCTTTTCTGCCCCCTGCTACAGTTGATGCGGGAGCACCACCTAAACAACAATACTAAGGCCAATTTGGTGGTGGTTTGCATCCATGGCCTGGTGTCCTGCCTGGGGATTTTAGAGAATGCTCTGATTCTCTGGGTGGTTGGCTTCCGCCTGAAGCGCCGCACTGTGGCCTCTGTCTGGGTGCTCAACCTGGCCATGTCTGACTTCCTGGCCACCCTGATGCTCCCTTTCTTCACCTTTTACCTTTACTGCTCCCATAGCTGGGAGCTTGGCAACCCACTCTGCAAAACACAGGCTTCTATTTTCTTCTTGAACATGTTTGTGTCAGCCTTCCTGCTGGCAGCCATTTCTCTGGACCGCTTACTCCTGGTGGTCAAGCCAGTGTGGAGCCAGAATCATCGGTCAGTGGCCGGAGCATGGAAAGTGTGTGCATTAGGGTGGCTATGGGCAGCAATAAATATGCTACCTTACTCTGTGTTCCGCTCAGTTACTGAGAAGTTAGATGGGAGGTATTTGTGCTATCATAATTTTGCTTTGATTTTAACCTCTCAAGCCACTCTGGAGAGAGACTGCAAAGTAAGACAGACAGCAACAGCCATCTCTAAGTTCCTGCTAGCATTTCTCTTTCCCCTGGTGGTGATTTCAGGGAGCTACATCCAAATAAGTCTCAACCTGAGGCACAGGAGCAAGAGGAGGAAGCAGAGTGCCAGCTGGCAAACTGATGAACTGATTATGTCAAACAAAGATGAAGCATCAGGAGCTACAAATACCCCTACAACCAGAAAAACCACTAATATCTTTCTCAAGCGGGTGCCCTCTGGTCCTTCTTTAACCTTGTCACCTACTGCCTCGTCCCCCACCAGCCCTAGTCAGACCTGTCAGGGCCAGCTGTCCCAGAGCTTCAGCAAAATGGTGACTTTTGTGATTGCAGCATTTGCGCTGTGTTGGGCTCCCTATCATGTCTTCTGCATAATTGAAGTGACAGCTCAGTACTGGAATAATCTCTATTTAGTAGAGGTAGGGCTGCCCCTAGCTACAACATTTGCATTCATAAATCCAGTGCTGAATCCAATTCTGTACGTCTTCAGCTGCCCAAACTTCTGTGTTAGAATACGACAGAGTCTAGGAGCAGTGTTTGACGGGCTGGTAGAGGAAGGAGGGGGATTACTTATGGTCTCAGGGAAAAGTATAAGAGCTCATATTAGGCGGAAGAGCAGTAAAGATGCTAGCTTTACAATGCCAGGGTCACCAAAAGGTTCATCTTCAACTCATTAATCACCTGACATCCAGCCTTCCTTCCCACTGCCTTTGCTTTCTGAAGGTCACAGGGGCAGTCACGTGTAGAATGGAAGACAAGAATCAACAAATGAGGTGGGGCACAGCTGAGGTACTATTAGATTTTTGGCTTAATGTTTGATTCAGTAGAATGTTTGATTTATCTCAAGCTATGTCACATACTATACAGTGTGTCTTAATGTGGGCTATAGTACATGCAGGCCTAATTCCATGGAAGCCCTCTGACCTACCATATTAAATACTGATCTGTCAGTTGGCTGGTCCATCACTTGGGTCCAGACTAAAGTAACTATTGGAATATTACTGTAAATTACTATGAAATTCTGTATAAATACTCATGTTGCCCAGATGATAAATCATACTGACTTTCCCTTTAGGAACACCATGAGGCTGACATTGTTTGTTATATTGAAATATTTTAAACACTATTGATAGCTTGGTATAGAATTTGGTACAAACATTCATGATCCCAAGAGGAGGAATTATGATATATTTGGTGATCCAATGACTTTCCATATAGTGCCATCATAAGGTCAAAATTTAATAATGTCCACTACTTTGCTTTAAGGCCAATCCTTGCAAAACGAAAAACTTTGAAGTTGCTTTATACACTGCAAGTGTTGCTGGCCTTTTTGCCTTTCCATTTTTCCCCCTCATCTATGTACCCTTGGTAGTGGATGAAGATGTGCCCCAAATTACTACTTTACCAAAAACTGATTTTTGTATCAGCTTTAACTGTACTTTGTGTTTTGTGCTAATTATGATGTGAACACAGAAAACATTACATCTGACCAACATCACCATGCTTCTTAACCTCAACATGTTTGCATTGTCATTGTTAGTATGTTAGCGCATTAATGTTAGCATTTAGCTCAAAACACTGCTAAGCTTAAGTTCATGTGTACTGACATGGGATTCCACATCCCTGCCCTTCTCACTGTAAATTGTAATTTAAATCGGAAAAAGAGGGGGCAGTTTACATCTTAGAAGACTGCACTTATCTTGCAACAAGTCATCAAAAGATCCATGTAAGGTGTGAGATGAATAAAGGGACATGAGAGAGGAAAATCTTTTGAGATGCACCAAATTGTGTTTATTATTACTGATTTTTTATAAACTTTTGTTTTTTATTGTGAAATAGTGTGTAGTTTTACTTCAAATTAAACATTATGAGAAAGGAAAATCATATATGCAAACTGTGAAGAGTGGATACAAGTACACAGTGCCTTTGTTATAGCACCACAGGCCAGAAACATAAGAACCACTGCTGTAGATCTGGGGTGCATGCTATGAGGATTCCGGCCACTAGAGGTCAGTACAAGCCTGATTCCATAAGCAGACATGAAAGTATATGGTAGGATGATGTTTTTCAGGTCCTATAATCCAGTTGCATTTTGAGTCTGAACTGCTGAATGTCTGGCCACCTTTCTGAATGATTGGATTTGATCATATCCATTTTGATCATCTTTACAATTGGGCACATTCAACACACACACAGGCTGAGCTGTAATATAGACCACAGCAGTGTGGGATTACCACAGAGATAGTTGTAATTTAGAGAGAATATTAGAGAGTGAAAATCCAAAATATAAATATAAAGCAGGATTAGATGTATCTGACATACAAAGTTCTACTTTCCTGTCAGCCATTTAATTCCAGAAGATTATCTCTCCCTCTGGAGCCATCTCTCTCCATCCATTCTTTTATATTCATCTATTTCTTGCTACAGTGTGTTTTTGCTTTTCTTCTTCAGCAGTGTAAAAGTATAGTGTGGGAAGAGAATATGAAAGAGAATATGAAAATTATTACTTTTAATAACACAGACTAACCTGCATCATATAAGAAGTGATTCAACATTAGCGCTATGAACAGTCATCCTTACTTTCACAAAAGAAGATAGCGTGTCATATAACATTATCTCGTTGTACAACCCAAGCTCAGCATGAACATCAGGGTGATCAAGATCAAAGATTTTATTGTCAATTCACTATGTGTGCAGGACATACAGAAAATCATTTCTCTCTCACCTAGTATTGAATGCCACACCATTTAGGAAACTAAAATAGAGTAAAAAGAATAAGGAAACTGAATCAAAGTGATTAGGCTAAGACTGAAACCATGTACAATCAGTGACAGTAGTGCAAATAATAACAAGACGATTGTTAACTGTTAATTTGGAAACTCTTTATTAAAACCTTTTTGGCAATGGTTTTTATGTCTTGCATTATTTGGAAATTGCAAATTCCAAGTCTGATGTGTAATTTGAAAGCTACACAAAAATTATAGTTCCATGAAGACATTAGTTTTTAAAGTGGTGGGCCTGCAGTTCCTGCAGGGTCAGGTGTGAATGACCACAGCAAAAACTGTTAAGTGAAGTGATTAGAGGTGCTCTACTGTACAGTTGCATAAATATGATTCATGTGGTGACATAAGCAAAGTGCTGCAATGCTAACACCAATCTTTTATTTCAATACAACTTAGCTTGTTTTAGAAGTAGTTTCCCATAAATTATAAAATCAGATCACTTTTTGTTGATTTGGAGAGGCTTCAAATATTTTTGTGGCTTCTGATGGGAGTAAGGCAGGAGAGGGTCTTGTTTTTGTGTGTGTGTGCCTTTGTATTACTTAAATTATGGGGACCGAAACCTGCTAACACACTCACATTGTGGGGACTCGGCCATCCTTGTGGGGACCAGAGGCTGGCAACATGGTTTAAGGTTAGGTGTTAGACAAGTAGTGGTTATGGTTAAGGTTAGGATAAGTCTGTAGGAAATGAATGTAAGTCAATGTTAAGTCCCCACAAGGAATGAAAACACAGCGCTGGGTGTGTGTGAAATATATGGTTTAGTTTATGCCCCTAGTAATTTCTGTATAGTTCCAAAGTGATGAGGGGATTTAAAAAAGGGCCAATAAACCATTAAGAGTCAACTGAAGATTCTTAACATTTCATTGTATAATTTACAAAGTGTATCAAAAGAGACACAAATGCAGTAATGTAAATGTGAAGATTAGAGGTGCTCGACTGTAGAAAAAAACAGAAATACACATATTAGAAGAAAGTTAATGAAACACCATGAGAACCTTGTGTCCACTGATGGCGTATAAACTGTGAAAAACAGTTGGCGCAGAGAACAGATAAGAAAAAAATGAAAGAGATTGGGGGGGGGGGGGGCAGGGGTGGTTTAAAAGGGTTTAATGCACTGCTGCAGTAAGTATAGCTGACAGATGTTGGTTGAGTAGAGAACTGCGACACACACCAATGATTTTTTTCTGATCATTATTTTGAAAAACAAATTCAAACTAAAGGTTTTATGTTGCATATCGGGTCACAAGTAACTACACAGGTTTGAGGTATTTGTACCTCAGTTGAATGCTTTCATTTTCTGTTACTTTGTAGTTAACAGTATTTTACAGATAAATCTTGTAGCTTTTACTTCACCACATTTATTGCACAGCTATATTTATTTATCACTTTGCCAAATAATATTTGACTTTAAAAACAGTTCTTTCAAAATAATGTCATTTTTCTTAGGTAGGAATTTAAATGCAGAACTTTTGGATATGAATATTTCTCTTACCACTGCTGCCTTTATTACATCAATGAACAAATAAAACATATATATTATTATGTGCATTTGTGTAAATAGATGGAGCTTAATAAAGTTTACTTTGTGTTTGTTTTCTATTGTGACTGCTTCTTGTTTTATGAATTCAACAGATTCCAAAATAAAAATCTTAGACAGATATTATTTAATTTCTATATGAATGACAAATTTCATTTCTTATCTTTGAGTCTGTCAAATGGAGGTAAATGCATTAGAAGAAAATAACCTTCAATAATAATGATGTGTATTTTAAATACACTAAAAGATCTCTTAAAGATGGAGAAAGTAATAAAGAACTTCTTGTTATAAATGTCAGACCTGTACTTACCTCTGGGCTCCACAGCAGGGCCAGTATTTGGCTTCAAGTTGTTGAAGAAATTCCTACAGAAAAGATGAATGTGGTCACAGACACTTTGAGGAGCTGACACTCCCTCAACTGTTTTTGTTCTAAAAACAAATTTAAAGAATAGCCCAAGATTATAGGTTTTGTTTGCCATTTCTCCAGTAACAGTAGATGCCTTTGTCACTCCACATGTAGCAACATGTGATTTTTTTTTCTACTGTGACCTGCACAGTTTTAAAGGAAGTGGGAGTGAACATTGTTGGTAAATATTTTAACACCTCGCCACTACCCCCACATCCTCTTTTCCAGATGTTTATTATTTTATTGCCACAATTAGTAGGCCACCCGTGTGTCATAAAGTCTAATGGGAAGGGATTATCACCCATTTTGATTAGTGATCATGTTATGAATATTGGCTTGTGACCATAAAGAGAAATTAAATTGGCTAATTGACCAATGGTGCTCTTACACACTGCAGCCCTTTTGCTACGTGCACAGGTGCTTGATGTTTGCACTCAGTAGTTTTGATAGATGTTAAGGCCTAAAACCAAATAAAATTTAGAGTAAAAATAAATATTAACACTATTACAGAATACAATTAATTAATGCATTAACACATTAATTAATCACAATCTGGGGTACTCTACCTGTACCTTTAATGCGTTAACACCTACTTTAACACAATGTGATTAATTAAATCTATTAATACTTTGTGAGTTTCCCAAGAATCAGCAGATATTATCATCTGATTTCATCCAGTGATTCATGAGAATTGATTGTTGACAACTTTATGTACTTATTAACAGCATGGACATGGAGGATTAATGGGCATTGTCTGGGATAAAAACAGCACACACACACACACACACACACACAGAGCGAGCTAAAGGCTGTGATAGAAGGTTACTTTGTGTCATTCAGGAGCTAATTCACAATAGCTGCTAATCAATTTGATGCCCTGATGCACTATTTACTGCCTAATGTGTCTGTAACAAGGGATTATTGAGTTATTCTGCACCTGACTGAGAGTTAATCAGGAAGGAGTAGTGAAAGTGGTATGTATGCAGATAGAGTACACAGATATCATTAAAGTGACACTGCATAACAAAATGGAACAAAAAAATAGAACAAAAAATCCAAGGCACTATTCTTGAAATGAAAAAAAGACTTTATTCAGATGGCTCACATGATGGAGCAGCATAAACTACCTGCTGCATAAACCATTTTTAACATATGTTAAAAGTCAGAGTAACAGCGATTTATTTGTTTCAAGAAGCATACCCAAGATTTTTCTTTTTTCCATTTTGTGCATCTGTTTGGTCCATTTTTCTAAAGAGCACTATTGAGAAAGCTGCACTGAACTTCCTGAACACATTGGCATTTTCCTCTTTTTTTCTGACAGTATGTAGCCTTTACTAAGAAGCAGTTGTGTCACTTATGACATAATGGGCAAAACCAAAGTTGAGAGGAGTCATAAAGTTAGTGAACTGCCTGAGTATTGTCTCTTTCTGTATATAGCAGTTTCTGTCTACTATCTAACATTAGACACCCACACTCTACTGATCCTACCAGACCAAGTAAGGCTGTAGTAGAACACAGTGTATGACAAAGTGTGCATTTTATTGCTTATGATTTCACCTCTTATTTTGTAAAAGGTAAAATGCTAGTTCATCTCTCAAAAGTAGGCTATCTTTAACAGACAGTACTAACACAGTAAATGGAAGTCTCATCTACTATGAAGTCTGTTATTCAGAGATATTCAGAAAGTACAGAGCTGTTAATTTACTGGCTGGAAACAGGTCAGTCGGACATCTGAAGCTTCAGTTTGAGTGCATTTTTTAACACAGGGCTGTATATTTTGTTCCTCATGACTGCCTCTCTTTCATATGGGCATATCAGTGTTGGTTTAAGACCAACTTAAAAAAAATCCCCAACCTATTCTTTGACCAGTGCTGTTCGATATTTTAGTGGAAAAGAAATACATTGTCCTTGAACACTTTACGGCTATGTTCAATATCATCATATATGAACAGCATTAGAAAATAAAATAGAGGTGAAATAACATTCTGTGCAAACATATTTACTGTTGCAAATTAGTTATAGTATAGTTATATAAATGTGATTTTGAGAAGACAGGATTAAGAATGGCGTTCCTGGATCCAAACAAGTGTGCGGGAGCATACTTGTCATATACCGCAGGCCATCATACTATAGGAAGTGTGTTGTATGTGTACAGGCCCATATGGTGAATGTAAAAAACAATGGAAGGAATTGTAAAGTGCAGAGGATTGAGGACAGGCCTACATCAGCATCAGAACAGATAAGCTGACAGAGAGAGACCAAATAAATACAGGATTACTGGAGATTTCACATATGTGGACAAAAAATAATGTTGGGCTAAAAAAAGACGAGATTTGTGTGCACATTTTGACAAAATATTTGAATTTTTGTTGTCATTTGCTTTATTTTTTTATCAATAAAAAATATTTTTTCCAAGTAAAACACAGATTAATTAGCATATTAATTAGCACCTAGTTTAAAAATTGTGAAGCTAAACATTTCTCCTTGCTGTGCCTAAATGTGTGTGCCTGCACGAATTTGCATGTATGTGAGAGCAATGTTTACAGGGAGACAATCCACGAGAAGCTGTCAAAAGCTTTCAGATGAAAAAGTGAATGATGGATGTAGTTACAGGAGGAGGGATGAAGGGATGAAAGAGAGAGAGGGGAATGAGGGACGAGCGAAGGGGGAGCAACAGCAGTAGGAGATATGCCTCAGACTGCCAACCAGTGTCAAATGCTCTAGAGAGACAGATAAAGAAGAGGCGTGGACAAGAGTGTGACAGGAGAGAAACAGAAAGAGCACATTTCTGTGGATGCAAGCAGGGCTGCAAGGATGACTGATGCCAAAAGCATATCATCCATGCCAGAGGGGATGATAAGAAAGAAGGTCAGTGGATGTACATGCCAAAATATGACTTTGTAATCCTGTCACTGTTCCACTTACAAACTCAACATGGTAACCTGTGGCCACTCAGAGATTGTCATCCGAGGCCTTGTTGGCCTTACAGGAACATAATGTGTGGCAGAAAGCAAAAGTGACCACTAGATCATTGCTTTCTGATTTTGTTAACTTCAGTTCTAAACTCTGCCAGTGCAGGATCATATCTGAGCTGGTGCACTGTAAGTTATATTAAATTCTAAATTCTGAGTAAATGTGATTTCACCTACAGGCATAGGTGAGTGCATTTAGTCTATTCGTGCTTCTACATTTTTTTTTTTGGCTTAACTTTTTTCTGGCATCTTTCTTTTCAGGAATTTTATTATTTCTTGAAGTGTGCAATGAGTTAAATGTTTTTCACTTCAGTTAACTGTCCATTCATTCATAACCTTTGCCACATGACTAATCATCTCCCACACAGTTCTTTTGTCTTTCATTTCATTTTTGTTCTGCCCTTTGTGTGAAATAACTTCTGTGACCTACATTTCAGCCTGTATGTTCGTCCTCTGTTGTCCAGGGTTCCATCAAGAAGAAGATCGAGTCATTCAGACGATGGAGTTCAGCTAGCATAAAGAAGCCTCCAAAGCCAAAGGCCAAGACCTTGAGTCTGTCCTCCCCTGTGGGAGATGCTGATGATCTCTGGCTGCAAGAAGGAGACAGGAGGAAGCTGCGACCCATTGTCGACTCAGTCTTCGGACAGGTAGGATGCTGAACTGGGCATTACAGCCCGTTTGTCTTTGTATCAGTACACTTCCAAAAATGGCACGACTGTATTTACGTGGCATTGTTAATATGTGCTTGGCTGACATACAGTAGGTTAAAAATGGCACTAACATTTTGGATACTATTTGATCAATGCCAGCCACTTTATTAGGTACACCTGTACAAAAGTATGCAATTCAGTGCAGCACTTCCACCTTAATATTTGTGTCTATCAAGCTCAAAATGTTTTGGTTTTGGGCGAAATTGTCATAAATGTATAAATTTGTTTCCTGTGTTTATTATTGAGGTCATAGTTAAAGGTGCTGTTGTACTGGACTACATTATATTCAGAGGTTTCTTTATATTTTTGTCCTCCCCAGCTACATACATGAAAGGGTCAGAATATTAGGAACACCTCTTAACTCATGTGCCAGATACCAGCATTCAGTTCTTTCATAAATGCCATGTCAGTTGTAGCTAAAGCAGCAAGGAAAAACTGCATAAATAATATGTCTCAATAAGAAAAGGCCATTGCTTTGCCAGAATGAACTCAACATGTTCATTATTCATTAAGAATATAGAGAATGCTAGAACCAGTTGTACAAACAATTTTGTTGTTAGGTGCCATGTAAGAGTGATTGAAGAGAATTTGTGGCATTCACCAATTTCATAAAACATAGAAATGTGTCGTATGAGTCATGAACAGACACTGTTTTTATTCACAGAGCGAAACAGTCATTTTACTATAGTGGCTTCTTATAAATAAATTTGGAGTAAAATATGATACTAAAATTCCTTTTATTTCCAGAATGTTTTGTGTCTAACATCATGTAGCATAAACCATACCCTCTTTGTTTGTTGCTGGCAGATGTACTGTTTTCTAATTGTTTTGATTATAACTACTGACTGTTACAGTTTTGTGCTGTGTTTGCTGACTTCTGACAGCAGGCCTGAAGCTCTGCAGTGTGAAACTGTTATAACATTTTGTGACTGAAACTTTCCCACAAGCTAAGAAGAACAGGTACAGCCCTACATGGCAATTTTGGAAATGATTATGTGCACACCTCCCAATGAACAGGTGGTGTTCATCCATCTGAAATGAGAAACCTACTAGTATGTGTAGTTAAGAATTAATTCAGCATGGTGAATCCAGCAGGGAGAAGTGAAGAGGGAGATTCAAAACACAGGCTTTATTCTGTCTTGATGCCCAGTTAACTGTATTACAATCCTATTTATACACTTAGAACTGACTGCTGTCTGGCTGCATGTAAAAAGAGTCTGTTTCATGTGGCGATCTTCTCGTTCTCATACTGTACACACTGGTCACAACTTCTGGCAGGAACAACAACATTAGGGGAAGGCCTGGCCTGTAACAAGAATGTCCATTTGCGACCCAAAGCTGCTATGAGGACCTTCTCTGCCATAGCTCACTAGCTTCAGCTATCAAAACAGAATGGTAACAAGTCTGTCTACAACTGCAAAGCCTTGTGGGAGACTCCTGGCTAATGCATTGAGCGCACAGGCAGAGTGTGTGCAGGTAGGAAGTTAGGTTGACAGGCAGGTAGGCCAACTAATGGTTTTGGGACAAGTACAATTATTGGTCAGGCTTTTTGGTCAGCCCTGCTGCTGCCACAGTTGATTTTTCAACTTTTTCTTTATTTATCAGTGCGTTTAATATATTCATTGCCGTCGGGATGAAAAGAGAATTTCAAGATATGTAATTGCTTCTGAAAAGAATCACCAACCCTACCTTTAACTTGAAAAGAGAGTCTGAGTGGTCACAGTGGGATGGACAGAATAATCATTATAAGTAGATCATTGGAGTTTCAGCCTGTCAGACTGACCTGTGAACTTCTATAGGACATATAAGCATATAGTACGGGCCTCTGTTTATGGGAATATGTTGAGTGCACTCAAAGTACAAATCTGTCAGAGTAAGAAACAAATGTGGATAGTATAGACATGAATGTCATTAGAAAATACAATTTCACTACTGTTTGGATGCAAAGTCAAATACATGGAAGACATGGAAGTTCACCAAACTGAACACTAACTTCATATACTGTGTTTTCAGTGTCTTGCATGAATCAATAGTCTTGCAAGTGCATTTACTTTGAGACATTTTTTGTTTTGTTGACTACCCAGTGGTTGTAAAAGTATGCAGGTCTGTATATTCAGATGGCCTTGATCTGTAGTTCAGGTTTGCATAGATTAGCCTGAAGCAAGCTGCTGTAACATTAACAGATTCCAGTGTTAACGTGATATTTAATAGGTGTATTTTCAGCTGTTATCACACCATTAATATGGCTGGGGAGTCACCACCTGCACTTCCCATTGTCAGCAGATGAGGTGATTAGGTCATCTCTAGTGGCTGTATAATTATAGCACAAGCAAATGAGGAAATGAGATGATATGGTACACAGAGCAAAATTAGCAGGTGGTCAGGGAGGATTTATGGGTCTTAAAATATAACACATTCCCAAAGGAGAGAGGTGTTTGATTCCAGTGTGAAGCATTGTGTTTTACTGATGAGCATTTTAAAATAAACTACAATCTTTTCCTAAACCTATCCACTTAGTGCCTAAACCTAACCACAAAGTTTTTGTTGTAAATTGGCACTATACCAATAGAATTGAATAGAAATTGAACAAAAGTCATCTCAGTACTTTACATAGTAAGGTCTAGACTTTACACTATTATAAAGAAAAACCCAACAAATCCCCCACGATCAAGCAGTTGGCAGCGCTGGAGAGGAATGACTCCCTTTAACAGAAGAAACCTCCAACAGACTCAACAGCTCTTGGTGGGTGGCCTTCTTCCTCAACCAGCTGGGGTGAGTAGATAGAGGAGAGAAAAAACAAAAGCATCATGGCACAAAAAGCAAACACTGGCCAGGTTTCCCTTTGTTTCATGTGTAATCCTCCTTTTCTCATTGTTCAGATGAGTCATCTGTAAACTCTATCACAGAAGGAATGAATGATGAGAAACTGAAGGGAAGATCGGACTGGGATGAGGGCTGGTGACTGACAGATGACTGGATGCCAACAATGGAATAGATTGGTTGGAACATAAAGGCAGATTAGACTCATCGCTCATCACAAATCTTAGTGTGATTCTGACTGTTAAAGACAGAGCACCATTATTTCATTTGAAAGAGGAAACTGAATATATTAAAACAATTATGATTTAAAAACTTCTTTGCAGAGCATTTATTGCCACAAATCTCAGCTCAGAAGCAAAAAGGATTCAGGAGAACTAACTAGACATAACATTTTATGATATAGACTTTGTTTAATTTATCATTCTGTGTAAAGCAAGAAGGGCATAATTTAGTTTTGTTTCTAGTAAGTGTGCAAACGTCGGTGATAAAGGTCTTGAACACTGAACTGTTTCATGTACTTATTGTTTCTCCTCACACATCACACAGATTGTCATATGGCCTACAATTGTGTTTCATCTGGAAAATCACTGCATCATATGAAGGATTCTCTTTAATATGTACTGCTAATGTCTAAAATTATAACCTCTGGCTTCAAAATAAGTTCATTTTGCATTTATTCATTAGTTTCTGTAAAATCAAATGTGTTTGCCAATCAGCATTTGTCATTTTGATAGAGTGTAAACATTTACACTGTGAAATTGCTCCACAGAACTAACATTGTAGCAAAAAAAAAACAAAAAACAAATGTTTGTCTACTAAAACAACTATTTGCAAAATTCACTTATTACATCAATATTCAGTACATATCATTACTCCATGTTTACAATTTTATATTTATTTCTTCTCTGAATCTCACAAACACTAAAATAAGAAAAGCTGTGTACATTTTAGAGCTTTAGAAAAATAAACTTTTAAAACATTTCCAGAAACATTTCAGCTTCAGCCCTTGCCTTTCTTTATTGCTGCCATCATAAATCACACCTCACATTACAGACTTGAACAAGAAGCACAATTTCTACTGTTGAATATCAGTATTCGTGGACATTGGGTACAAAGTAATGAGAACAGTGTTGTAAAAACAAGAGCTTTAGTAAACAGATTTAAAACTGGGTTATTAGTTAATGGGCTCTTACCGCTGGGGCACAACAGCGGCAACAACAAGGCAGCAACAGTTGTGTCCTAGACTCATATATGGAGATTAAAAATTAACAATCAGTTCCATCCTTTTTGACTTTTTATCCCTTCATCCTGTTTCCCACAGAGATTTTCTAATCCGTAAGACTCGAGGATCTCAGAAGAAACTCTTATCTAACTTTTAGGTCAAATTAAAATGCATGAAACAAAATTTGGACAGGTGCAAAATGCATTATCCTTTATTTGGAAATGGGTACGTGGGTGAGAATGAGAGCAGGGAATGTGGGACAGTCCAGACAGTCATATGTGACTTCAGTCTGTGAAATGATGTCAGGTTAATGTGAAATGCTGAATATACCAGCATTTTTTCTTAATATGAACTCTTGATCTAAGTTCAGGTTTGTGGTAATAACAGATGGTATATGTATATGTGGTTGTCATGTTTCTTTGTGTCTCTATTTCTTTATTCTACTGGTCTTTTATTCAACATTTGCTGAAGTAGTGTTGATGGTAGCATTCATTTGGAGTTGTGTTTCTGGCCACATGACAAATGTAAGTCAAAAACAGTTTCTCTCCTTTAGCTCTCTTATGTTCTTTATGAACTGAAGAAAATATGTAGCTCTTTAGCTGCTAAATGCTCTATTTATATTATCATATTGTAACACACTATTTTACCAGCTACTCGGCTAGTCCACAATGAGTTTTTTCAATAGAAAAAGCTGCAGTAACACATCTTTTGGTGATCTAGAAACTGTGAACCAAACACTGATAGCCTACATTAGCAAACACATCATTGACATGTTTGCTTTAAAAGCATATCAGTAGTAGAGGACAACATTAGCACTGCACTAAAACCTAGATTCATCATTATGTTAGCATTCTTTTCTGAAATGTAGTGTTTGTGTTGCTTTCAGAACAAAGTGTTTGTGCTCATTTAGAAAGAGCTGATCTATCTCTACAGTAGCTAATCTAGTCAGAATGGATGGCTGCACTGTTGTGTGTCTCATAAATAAGAACACTATATATTTCTGTGTGAAGCTTCAAATACTACATATAAGAATTTAATTAGGCATTTGTAGAGCACTGGGCTTATGGTACCAGCTGGTGGGAGATGCAACAGTTTGCTGACACTGATACTGTCCAACCCGTGTATAATCACAATATGACTGCAAAGGGTTTGGTCAGCAGAAGTGAGCATGTCTACAGCCTAATTTGTAGGTCACCCTATTTGCCTCATATCAACAGATTTACAGCTGTTGCAGTAAATTTGTCATATGTGAGCATGCCACATTTCAGCTGAAATGTTTGACCTGACCTGACCAAAGCTCTCAGTGTAGCATGACATGCAAAATCCTGAGTTTTGGAATATGTCCACTATGCTGTTTACTGCCCTGACACTGGATTTTCTGTTGGCCCGTCTTCTGTGCTTGTCTTTCAGGCATCTGGTGTGCTTGCTGTTGTCGAGGGATGGTTGATGAATTCTCACCCGCCTGCTCTGTTATGGGTTTTATGTGCTCACACCAGACTGTTGACTGAGGCGTGGTGCCAGTGCTTTAGTTTTTTTCCATTGAGCCAGACAGAAAACAGTTTACTTTCTCTTTCTACAGTAGGTGCACATGCTTTTCTGCAAGTGCAAGTGTCTACTTTTTTATCAAGTCAGTTTTTATGTGCATAACCCAGTATCGCAAATAACAAATTAACCTCAAGGAGGCTTTACAATCTGTACAGCATATGACACCTTTTGTCCATAGACCATCATCTTGGATAAGGACCCCCCCTCACTTCACCTGCACTACACAACCTCCTCTCCAGACAAAGGCCTGGTAGGAGGACAGGCTACACAATACATACTGTACTGTGTTTGCATTTGTACAAAACGTGTTCAGTTATTACCACCTGAAGCCATTGTTCCAATTCATCTGAAGCATTCTGTTCATGTGTGTGAAAAATATGAAAGGAAGCAATGTAGAGGAAAAGCCCGTTACAGGACTGTGGCTTCTGTTTGCTAATCTGGTGGGTGTCCAGCTGGATCAGTGGGCTAAGGCCATACTATTATGTAACCAAAACATGTGGATTCATATTCTTTGTAGCGAGTTATCTTCTCACTCTTTTTGTTCTCTTTGCATAACAGATTCTCTGTGGAGGCTTTTCTTTCATTTCCCCAAGTTCACTGAGGAGCTGTACTGCAGGGTCACGAGGGGAATCACAAACTCATGGCGACTCATTAATGCTTGAACTCAGAATCTGCCATTCAACATTTCCTTTCAACATTCCTTTGAACATTTCACTGTTCAACTGTGATGCAACTCTGCTCTCTGCTTTTGCTTTGTACACTGTCCAAAACAAACATTTCGACTGTCACGTAAAGTCATGGCACTCAGTATCAACACATTATGCTGACACCTAGTGGCTGTAAGTATGACTGCTGAGCACAAATTCATCATTACTTTCTTTCTTTATTAGCGACAAGCTGAGCTTTGCTGCACTCTGCTGGTGATAGACTAACAGTGTCAAGACCAGGACAGCTGTTCAGGGATGAATCTTTCTTGCGGCTCAAGTATGACATGATTTGCACACATCTGTCTTGTTTGTGTGGTTTATAGCATCCAACTTCTCTGTTGTTTGTAAAATATGAGCAGAACTGTGGAGAGATCTGCAATGAAACAGAAGCTGTAGCATTAGTAAAATAAAGAGTCAAGAAACTATAAAGATGTGACATTCAGCAAACAAATGAAGGGAAGTGAGTGGTACTATAGACAAATATGACGAAATGTAGAAAGACATGTATTAGTGCTCCTAAAATGATGTGAAGGATTAGGGTTGCAAGCTCTCAGCTTTGGCCTTAAACTGTGCTAATCTCTGGCAAACATACAACACCACATGACCACCACCATACAACAGTCAACACATACATGTACAATAGGCTATATGAACTGTATATGAGATGTGTGTACTATATGTACTGAACTTTCTGTATAACAACTGATCACAGTATATAAATATATAGAGAGAGGTGGCATGTGTTATGAGTTTGAAGCTGAGTTTGACTGTGGCCTTTCTGTGTGGAGTTGGTATGTTCTTGCTGTGCCTGTGTGGGTTTCATCCAGGTACTCAGGCTTATTCCCACAGTCCAGAGGTATGCATCTTAGGTTCACTGGTGACTCTAAATTAGCTGTAGGTGTGAATATTTAACGTTCCCCCTGGTGGGGGAAAGTCATTCATGCATAAAATTGAGCCTCAAAGAGAGGGTCTGTAGGCTGCACGTGACCCATGCGCTGGCAACGGATCTCTGTACCCTGAAGGAGGTTTGGAGAACAGTAGGTGTAAACTTGAGAAGAAAAATCATATACTGTACCTGATAGGCCTTTACAAATAAAAATGATAAAATGTAGTTGTCTTCTTGTTGCTAATGGCTACCTTCCTGATTGGTTCTTTTACAGAGCTGTATCACTATAGACATTGTGGTGAATGAGAAATACACTGGAGCATTCAAATGTCTGCTTGAATGATAAGAGAAAAATACCATACAAACTCAAACGCCTTGGGCTCAGGGCGGGTTCAGACATTATATACTACAATATATAATGTCGGGTCTAAGTCAGGTTTGGTCGCCACGCTCTTGGGCACAGGTCAGGTTAGGACAGAAATATCCGCCCCAGTCCACACTCTACTCCAAATGTGAAATCTTAATCTGCAAAGCATCCAGTAGGTCTGGCTGTCAGATGAATAAGGTGCAGTGACAATATTTCTTGAATTGTAGCAAAGGAAATGTAAAAACCTGCTGCTAGATATTTTTAAGATATGTACTGTTACATAGTGGTATTTGTTAAATTTGACCCTATACAAAGGCTATCATATAACCAGATGAGCCATACACTGAGGACACTGAGGTCATATCTTCTGCAATATTTCTGGAAATTTGAGGGGCTTATAATATAGTTTGCATTCTTCAGTTACAAACCTAGTGCATATGTTGGGTTTTTGAAAGCCAGTCCAAATGCTTTTAAACTGGGTGTAACTGTTTTAGGCATAAAAAACAGCCAGGTCTATGTGATGTAATTTTTCTTAATTTAGTTTAATCAAAATTTAAGTTGGATGGTTGGCTTGTCAAAAATGCATGTGTTAGCTGGTTTAGAATTACATACAAACCTGGCACCAGGCCTGTGTTACTCATAATGTAGTATTTACATAAACTATAAATAAACAGATAAATTAATAAAATGTAAATACTGATTTTGATAGAAGGAAGTTTGTGGGATTTGGTTGGGATTTTGGACTAATGACTTCACTGTGTGAAACTCCTGTCGGCCTCATATCTTACAGAGCTAAATCTGCTCTTTTCACATTCACTGTAATTTGTAATATGCCCCCTCACTTTGCTTTGCTTCTTCCAACATTTACACAAGTACTTTCTTAAAATTACACTCTATCATCTCTCTCTTTCTATTTCTATTTGTCCCATTGTCTCTTCCTTTCTTGTGCTTTTAAAGTGCCTGAGTAATATAAATATTATTCTTCTATTTCTCCCACTTCCAGCCTGTGTCCCCATGGCCTGTCATCATAACTCTGTCCCTCTAATCTGAAATGCCAGGGATTAACCAGGCAGCTAACTCTCCATCCATGATTTTACCCTCCCCCTTTATCTTTCTCTTTTTCTCATTCCCACACACACACACAAATTTCTGCCAGACTAGTCATTTTCAGATCATAAGCATAATGTTTGCGAGGCAGTGAGGAGAAGATGGACTGGATGGATTAGATTAAATTGGTCTAAATTCAAGGGATCACTCGTGGCGAGAGGTGGGTGACAGATAAACAGGATGAAAAAAGTGTGTGTTTGTGTGAGAGAGAGAGACAGAGGGAGATAGTGAGAGAAAATGATCGAGTCATGCAATCAGCCCAAATATGACCCAGCTGTCCCACCCCACCCTCACCCTGCTGCTAGTCCGCAGCATCAAACACCACCCATCTCAAAACTCATCATGACAGCCTCCAGCAGCCTACAGGAGTTTAGGATTTAATGCAGCATCATATGCCTACCTTGGCTGTCATGACCAATGGGATCTTAGACTGTTGAATGTGTGAGAGGAGTTGCTCTCCGTGGTAGTGCTGCAAGTGGAAACATTTGCCCTCACCTCACTGGGTATGAAAGGCCTATGGGATGCACTGGATGTGGGATGGATTTTTGACTTCTATGTGACACTTGAGAAGAGGAAGACAGAAAGAGGCATATAAGCAGGGAAGGAGTGTGGGGACCAACAAGAGGGAGGGAGACAGGAAGAAGAGGGGTGGTGATGGGAAACATCAACAAGCCTTCTAAAAAGAACAATAAAAGAAAGAAGGTAAGGATGAATTAAACGGCTTGTAGCTGAGAAAAATATATAAATCAGAATGAGTTTGAACGGATCTGTTTAAGGTAACGCTTTGTGAATTTCCATAGCTAAACATATTAATTTGTGAAAGTTAGTCACATGTCGACTAACTTAACACGACGATTTCCCAGTTACACTTGAGCTGTAAACAACTTCTTATCACACCCAACAACCATTCAAATGGATTCTGTTTCTAATGTACAGGATAAATTAATGTAATTTAAAATTTGGTTTATGACAGTATGAAAATATAAATGTGAATTAGCTTATTTCATTTCATTCAGTTAAGTTGACAGTCTCTTTCCTAATCTATATGGTTCACCTCCTCTAAGGGGGTGTCACCTGTAGATCAAAGCAGTGTGCCACTGGGTGCTGCCAACCGGGGGGGCCTAGGAGGCGCTGATGTGGACATAGAGGATGAGGATGAAGGAGGAATTGAGCGGGAGTTTGAAGAGCCCCTGTGCACTCTGGTTAAGAACTGCAACATGCTGCACAACATAGTGGGGCCTGCTTGTATCTTCCTCAGACAGGGCTTTGCTCAGAGTCAGCTTGTATGTATGACACACACACACACACACATCTCCAATAAATCTCTTTATCCAGCCATTTTTATAGACCTTTTTCCCCAATAATGTGAATTTCACCCTTTGAGTTCCAACCCCACATCAGTCCTATATGTTACCATGTTTGACCAGAATTGAAGTTCACTAGAACCCTTGTTGGAGAATACTATTTGTAGTACTTCTAAACAGCTGACTCAGGATCTACCTCATGTAATTCCATCTGTACTGTTTACACACTCAGTTTGCACATGTACAATCGTACACTCCCTGCTGACTATTTGCACACACAGCTCCCATGTAGCACACATTCTCTCTTCACTACATTGTGTTCTTGTTGTATTTTTCATTATGCTTCTTTCATTGGCTGTTTTAAAGTGCCTTATATTTTGTGATTTAGATTTTGTGTCACCAACATATCTACTTTATATTTCATTTATACTGTGTGGCATTCGTGCGGACAGCAAAGTAAGAATTTCATTGTACAGGGAAACACGTTTCCTCACTGTGCATATGACAATAAACACTTGACTTTGGAGAAGAAACACACACACATACACACAGGCCTACACACACACAAATAATCCTATACAATATAACAGGAGGATTAGAACAAATCTCTACACTATGCATCATATAGACTTTGGTGCTATTTAAAAAATTGGCAGTATAGCAGATTGTAGGATAATGGCAGAGTGACTGGCCTCACAGTTTGTTCAGACTCATTTACATCATAAATTCAACCTTCTAATAGTACTAGAGACATCACACACACACGCCTCTAGTTTCAGATGCATTGTTGCAGTGAAGGCAGAGATGGCAGAGATCAATAATGGAGCAGTACTAATTGAAAAGAACCAATAGGACAATGGCGTAGTCACTGATCACAGGTGCTTTACTCAGCTACAGTATATGCTCCTGAGACAGTGGAAGACCTGAGGCTGAGTCTACAGAAGACATATCACAAATACTACTACAACTGCACTCTTTTTACTGTATCTTTTTTTATTTGAAGTTGACCTTGGTGTGTATTTGGTGGAGTTTAAGTCTTTTGATCTTGGGTTATGGGGTCGGTATTTTGTTGTAAGGCATAGTTACACTAGAGAAATACACTTGCTTTCTTGCCATATGGTCTCATGTCTGTATGGTAAATCTGAAGTTGCAGCCAGCAGCATGTTAGCTTAACCCTAACAATGAGGTAAACAGCTATCCAGGCTTTCGGTGTGTCCAGAATTTTGTGTGCTGGATTAACCAGAGGACGGTGACTTCCCGGAGTAACTGGGTAATAAGAAGGCTCAGAATTAGCCCAACACATAATCCTCCATAAACCACAACATTTTTGTTTCTACAGTTTGGTTTTTGTACAGATTAAACAAACGAGGTATAACATGTTAATTACAGAGCTAAAGAGATGTCTACGAGCAGGCAAAGGTTATCTTTAGATAGATCCAGGAGAGGTTTCCCCCCAGTTTCCAGTGTTTCTGTGTCTCATTTCAGTTAATCTGTACATTCATGCCAATGACAATGACATTGGCATGAATGTACATTATGTCATCTTCACACCATGTCATGTCATGACATGTCACAAATATCAACATGAACCCCCAGCACAAAAAGATGGGATCTGAAAAAAAAGAAGCCTATAATGTCAACATAGCCTTTAATGGTATACTATCAAATTTGGTGAAAGACAGTTCAGGGTCTCCACTGAACTATAATAACTTTGGTGATCTGCTTTTCATCTAGCACCATTATCAGGTCAAATATTTTATTGGTTTTTTTCAATGACCAAGTACTAATGACATTCCCAAACATCCACAGCTGTCCTTTGTGCTGATTTTTGTGTAATTTGCTAAGTAACAAATGTTAGCATACTAAAACACTTTAACTAAGGCACACACAAACACACAGTTAACATAATGTACTGTTAGCATTGTCTCTGTGAGCATGTTGCCATGCTGGCATTAGAATTGCCCGGCCCCACAGAACTGCTAATGTGGCTAGAGATGCTTAACCTTGTTAAACTGTAAGTAGAGCTCTTTCTAACATCTATCCAATATTAGTCATTGACTGAGGAAATACTCCTTGACAGAGATTACAGATTAGTCTGTGGATTGGGTGAGACTGCAAGTCTTTACTGATTATTAATCCCCAATAATCTCTTGTGTTTTCTAAAATTACAAAATAGAAACCAGTGGTAGAAACTAACTACAGTAAGTTACTCAGAGGTTTCTGTACTTTTATTACTACTTCTACTACTACTTTGACTTCTCTACATTTTAGAGGCAAATATTGCAGTTTTCACTCCATTAAATTGATTTGATATTTTTAGTAACTAGTTACTTTTCAGAATCAGAGGCTATTGATCCTGGTGGGACATTCACTAATTATAAGTATATAATGTAGTTAAAATTAGCCCCACCTTTACCAGCTTAAACAATATGTACACAGTAATGATTTAATAATTATAATCCATTCTGCATAATGAGTACTTTTGGAACTTTAGATATATAATACTTTTGTACTTTCACTTAAGCAACATTTTGAACACAAAACCTTGCTTGTAACAGAGTGTATTTGTACTGTGGTATTACCGATTTAAATAAGTAAAGAATCTGAAAACATCGACCACTACTGCTATAAATAAATCATAGAATGAATGCTCCAGAATACACTGTGTTGTGCTTTTATAAGTTCGACTTGCATTTACTCCCTTGTTCCTTGGTGTGGTGGCATCTACCTTTTGAAGAGTCCTTTCTAAACAGAATCTAAAGTCAGCTATGTAAATTTGTTTTTCTGTTGTCTTAGATGTTTTCTAAAGCAAACAGTGGTATTAGTAGTTTTGGAATGAAAGTAGAAAACTTAACAAAACGGCAACAAAGAAATTCTTTTTTGCTGACTCGGTGACAACCAGCAAAGATGGTATGTGTGTGTTTGCTGCATGTTCTGCCTTTTTTCACTTGCCAGCCAGACTACAGTTCAGTCACAAATGAAAAAACATTTGCAGCAAATATGAAAATGAAAAACCGATAAGCTTTCGTGATTTGTAATGCAATTTAACACTATAATCTCCCCTCTCTCCCCCCTGCACCCTCTAATCCCAGCTTGTATTTTTCCTGCTGCCTCACAGAACACGTCATGAACAAATACATCCTGGCATCAACTGGTGTCGATGCCAATACACTCTGACGTTTTGACTATTTTGCTAAGCACATGTTAAGTTGTGGTGGCTTTCTTTGGTTCCTCTGAATTTTAGCAATGTACAAACCATTTCATGAGCTTTGTTGAGTGTATGTTCATGTTATTTCTGTGTGTTTGGAAGAAGTGAGAGAGGCTAAACAGAGCTTCCATGTTTTGTCATTCTGCAAGTTTTTTACAGTACATGCTGATTGACTTCCGGAGGTGCAATGTCAGCAAAAACAAGATAAGATTTGACATAAAATTGTGCATCATAATGACTAAAAAGGTTTTTAAGCTCGGTAAGCTCAAAAAACAAATACTGCCATAATAAAATCTCTGTTGGATGAACATAAAACAAAGATGCTTCACAGAGAAAGGAGTGAAGGAACCACTGAAAGACAGTGCTCTATAGTGTTGCCACTGTGTTTTGTCATGTGACTGTGTGTATGAATTAGATCAACACATAAAGAGAAAACCGAAACATGTGTATAACCTGCCTGACTGGCTGTCAATGTCTCTGTCCTGTCTTCTGTCCACACCATTGCAGGACAGAGATCTACGACCAGAGGAAATGGAAGGTACAGAGATATCCAGCGTTTAATCTGAATCCTCACTCCACCTCTCGCTCCGATAGCTGTTTCTGTGTTTTCCTAAACCACCTTCCTTTCAAACCTTCTTTTTGACCGACTGAAAAATTGTGCTTTACTCTATAGTGAACAATTCCAAAAGACTTTCCTGACTTTGCCCTATTTATGTTGTAATCTCTGTATGTTTCCTGTTTGCAGTGCTGTGCTGTCTTGTTTGTATCTAGTTTAGAGCGGCATGAAGCAGCACCGGTTAGTCTAATCAGCTTCACCTGTACTGATCACACCTAGTGTGTTGAAGAGCCTTCGCTGTGGTGTAAGCTGGCTACACTGAAGAAGGCAGTCATGCTGAAAAGTCTGTTGTCTAACCGCCATGTAATTTTTAAAGTAAGCATTTTAAAAAACTAAAGAATAAAAATTGATGTTGAGGCATCGTTCAGAGTGCAGAGGACATTTTTATGCCATCGCGCTGGCCCATTTTTGTGAATGTGATATTTCAGGATTACCTTGAGGGAATTTCTTCAAATTTGGCTCAAATGTTTCCTTGAACTCAAGGATATACTGATTAAGTCTTGGTTGTCAAATGTCAAGGTCAGAGACCTCACTTCTGTCTCGTTCCCATGACGGTGACTGGTTGGCGGAGGCATACAACCACAAAACGATAATTCTAGTTAGATTTTGATTTGGATTGTTGTGCCCCTGCTGAGATCACATGAAACGTACCTTGAGCGCAGTCTTTCATGAATAAAAAAATACCTGGAACATACACAATACAAGACACACTAATACTGACATGTTAGTAACAAACAAATCAGGGTGCCACTGCCACAAGTTGTAATTCTTTTATTAAAGGTTACAATAGTTTATTTATGTTACAATCCATTCATAAGATGTTAGAGGCTGCCAGGTTGTGAAAACCACTACTGGCAGGTGTTCATCCTTTTTTTTTAAATTTGGTAATAATGCAATGAGCATTTCATTACAGACCTTTACTGATCAAAATCAATTCAGCAAAACCAGAAGTACTGACTTTCTGTATTCCACATATTTTTATTCCTTGTCAGAACCTGTTGTCTACGTAACTCAAAATGTAATCCCATTCAGTCAGCAGTTTGGGCGTGTTATGCTAGTAGTGGCTGATATGGCAAACAGAGATGAGACACAAGCTACACACGTCTACCTCTACTCCATGAAAGTTTTTTCATTTTTAATCTAGTGATCTTTTGTCCCATGCTGACTCAAAGGATATAGTTTGATACAGTTTTCCATATTTCACACAGCTCCCTCTGGAGCCACAAAAGACTTTGTTCTCATATGGAGTAGTTCATCCAATACCCTTAAACAGGCATATACCCCCCCAGGGGTTCGCAATGCCAGTGGCTTGACTCCAACCACTGACAGCTCTGTCACAAGGTGTGCTTCTTATTTCCTGCCTTCCTCTCTGCAACCTACCTCATAAATATAGGTAAAAGCCTGAAAAAAAAAACCTTTAACCAGTCAATTTTCACAACCCCATTTTTTATCATATAAAACACTGGTAAATAAGTGTTTATGTTATCAACCAAATAATAAAGCAGTTAGTTGCAGCTTCTAAGCCCCTTGTAGAAGATGGCATATAATGAAGTGGTACCCAAAGCTGAATTTCTCAGCTGATTTAGGCTACAAATGTGCTTATGTTAGTGATGGTCTCACAGCCAGTGATCAATTCAAGGTAACATTTTATAAGCTTCAATTGCCAAATACTCGATCACAATTAAATAAAAATATCAAATTAATTAAAGCACCTATGTCTAAAATAAAACATTTTGATGACCTTGGCTCTTTCCAGCGGCAGCATAAGAAGAGATATTGTGGCAGAACGCTGTCCCCATCTTTACCTACGTATGGATCCAATGTAGGGCGACTCAAACGAAAAGGCACAAAGTAACACATAGATGAAACCAAACATTCACCGGGATTGTCTCTCTTTGCTACAAAAACTTTACCATTACATTAATTTGAAACATGCTGCATTCATATAAATAGTCAACACATAGAGGACTTTAACACAGACCCTTGGAACAAGATTATCTTTCTGTCTTTCTCACACATCCACTCTTTTCCTCATATGCATGTATTCCCTGCAGAGCTGCGTGAGGCCTTCAGGGAGTTTGACAAAGACAGGGATGGCTTCATCAGCTGTAAGGATCTAGGCGAGTGCATGAGGACCATGGGATACATGCCGACAGAGATGGAGCTGATAGAACTCAGCCAGCAGATCTGTGAGTCCTACATATACAGATACAGACACAGACTCATATACAGGACAGACTGACAACAGAAAGTTATTCTCATTCACTGATCAAAATCTGCTCTATAGAGGACATCAGCTGTTTGTTTTTTTTTATATATCGAATGCATGATTTTATTGGACAGTCAATGGATTAAATAGGCTTTGACAGTTTGATACAGAATTTTAACCTCAAATTGTAATCAAGTATCACTGGTATCTTTACTATATGGTACCAGTACCTTTAACGGTTTCTAAACAAAACTCCAGTCTGTAATGGATTTTATTTATATTATCGGACAGCTGATGGTATGTTCCTGGGGAATAGGATATTTTTCATATGTGCATTAACAGATTAGTTAGAAAATTTTGTTGATGATTTCACATCATCCCAGATCTGTTGGTTCTTTGGAGGTCTTGTAGGACTTGTTGTCATGGCAACATGTTCATAATCTCCAACCTAATTAAGAGCAGGTTCAGTCTCATGTTTATTCTGGGTAAAAAAAAGATAACCTCTCAAATTTAAATTGGGCCGGAACAGGAAGTCCATCCAACTATGGGTGTGTTGTTCTTACACAAGTGACCCACTGACATCACAGCTATTACAAGACATGGGTTTGAAAAAAACAGAGAGTATTGAGAGACTGACATAATTCTTTTCCCCATTCTCCTGTTCTTAATACTCAGTACCATTTCAGTCAAAGGACCATTGTTTGTCAAGCTATTCTAAAAGCGTACCTGACTCTGAAATAGGTCCTCTGAGATTTCATAGTCTGCTTTCTTCCTATTTGCTTTAAAAACAAAGGGTATTAGTTGATCTGAAGTCTATTATTGCAGCTATTTCTCAATAGCTTTGGCTTATTTCTTGAAACATCACTATCATTCTCTTCTTAATATGTATTAGTCACAACAGTATATGGATACAGCACTACAACACTAGAGTTTAGTTAATTAGTAAAAAGAAACACCTCACCCAAAACCTTTAGTAAGCATTATATATCATTAAATTGATGAAAAAGTCAACCTTGTAAAAATGAAATGTTCCATTAGTGTTGTGTAAATCAGGGTTCTCAAAGTGTTGCATATGGAATTAATAACAGTTGAGGACTTAACTTATTTTGACAGCTGCATGAATTAAAGTTCATGTGATGATGTGAACAGTGAAATAATGCAGTGAAAAACTACTGTACAAGATCCTGGAATCCACAATCTCTCAGGACTCTATTATCAAAAAGTCTGCCCTCCATGAGATGATGACGAGTCAGCCTACAGACGGGAGGTTGAGCAGCTGGTCCTGTGGTGTAGCTGCAACAACCTGGAGCTGAACACACTCAAAACAGTGGAGATGACAGTGGACTTCAGGAAGAACCTCCCCACACACACACATGCCTTACCCCCCTCACCATACTTGGCAGCACTGTACCAGCAGTAAAGTCCTACAAGTTCCTGGGCTCCACTATCTCTCAGGACCTGAAGTGGACGTCCAACATTAGGACCATCATCAAGAAGGTACAGCAGAGGATGTACTTCCTGCGCCAGCTCAGGAAGTTCAACCTGCCTCAGGAGCTGCTGATACAGTACAATCTTGGAAAGACACAACACTACATCCCTAGTGCTGGCAGTGATGCTCATCAAATGTAGGAATACAAAAAGAAAAAAGAAGTACTTATTACATAGAAAGATGTCTCTGGTGATCATACATTATTATATGACATTACTGGATTGTGTCATGATTCGGTTCCACTGCTTCCCGTCTGGCTTTTATTTTGACACTATTTCCTGTTTTGTTTCACCTTAGTTCTGGTCTTTTCTTTACGTTCTTCATCACTCACATTAGTTTCACCTGTTTCATTATTATGTGCACCTGTTCACATCTCTATTTAGGCAGCGTCCTCCCATGAGGACGCTGCCAGATTGTTCTAGACTCCAGCTCTGACTCTCTAGCTATCTTACCTTGCCTGACATTCTGTTCCTGACCTCGGATGTCTGTTTTTGTAACCTGATTGTGATCCTGGACTATGAATTGGTTGTTTGGTTACAGCAAGTAAAAGATCCTGTCTCTACTTCAAGTCGTCTGGCCTTATAATTGAGTTCACTACAAACACCATTTGGCATTACTGCACGCCAAACCCTGACAAGACAACCAGGAACAGGGACAGTTTCTTCCGCTGGGCCATCACTTTGATGAACAGTTAACCCATGTTTTTACATATAAGGAGATGCAGCAAACATTACAGTAATCATTTTACATATTAAATAGCTCATTTTAAAATCTTGTATATATGTACATATTATCCTGTTATTATTTATTTTTATACTGTTCTTTTCTGTGCAAAAGAGCCATTTAGCTGCAGCCAAATTCCTTGTGTTTTAATAATACTTGGCAATAAAGACTGATTGATTGATTGATAATTCTTACATGTTTTGGAATAAAACTGTTTAACAAAAAAGAAATTACACTATTCTGATCAAAAGGATATTGATAGTTCTTCAACTTGTAGTGAACTGTACTGAATCATTTGCTGAAATATGTTAAACAATTGATATTTGTAGGTAAAGACAGGAACTGTTATGTTGTGAAGGTTATGGAGAAGGTCAGACTTGTTTTTAAAATGTATGCATTTGAATATTGAGGCAAAGCTATGGAGAAAAACTGTAATACTGCTAGCAGGGGTAAGAGCAATACCAGTTTGCAGAAAGTTCTTGACCTTTACTTTCCC
>NW_018127909.1:1050973-1055651 GCF_001952655.1 Monopterus albus | reverse complement strand
TATATATATATACTGCTCAAAACAATAAAGGGAACACAACATAGTTGAATGTCTTATTTTTGTGTTCCCTTTATTTTTTTGAGCAGTGTATATATATATATATATATATAGGGCTCTGAGGTAAAAGCCCAACCAATAACTCCTCTAACTGTGTATTAGTACAATGTCTCATGTTTCACTTTAGTTATTACCATATTGATCTACTTATTAGGTGGTGGCAGAGTGGACTTTGAGGACTTTGTGGACCTGATGGGTCCCAAGATGCTTGCTGAGACTGCAGACATGATTGGAGTCAAGGAGCTGAGAGATGCCTTCAAAGAGGTCTGCAACGACACACATTTTTAGGCAGACCACCCATTAAAATTGCCTTCCCCCACACTTTCACCTCTAATGTATTTATTTCTTTTCGTTCTTTTTACCTTATCCATTTTGTTTCCCAGTTTGATTCCGATGGCGATGGCCAGATCAGCCTTGAGGAACTAAGAGAAGCCATGAAGAAACTAATGGGAGAGCAGCTCCACCAGCGAGAGATCGACGAGATCCTGCGAGATGTAGATCTCAATGGGGACGGACAGCTGGACTTTGAAGGTGAGTTGTTAATAGTTTAGGTATGGAAGCTGACAAGAATAGGTTAGTGTAAAAAAACAAGAGGGAGTGCCTGCAGAGGCAAAGAGTTAAAGGTGATATTGTGTTTTTCTTAACAATTACAACATCTCTTGTCTGTCCCCAGAGTTTGTGCGAATGATGTCTCGCTGACTCTTCACCAAATGGGATTTTAATCTGGAGTTCAGGAGCAGGACCACTCCCGAACACACACTGCTTCTTTTCCTCATTAGGTTTAAATTAATTGTTCAAACTAGTCTTCCGCTTCCGATTTTTCATACCTGCCCTGCCCGGCCCCCTTGTCCTCATATGTCCCTTCTATGCTGAGGGTCCGCTGGTCTCCAGCAGCAGTGCGGACCCCTGGAGCCTTTTTGTCCCCAAGCATTACACCGTATTCAAACATTCATTCGACATTCATCCTTTCCTGAGGGCCAGGTCCCTGCTAGTGAAACATCACTCTGCTGTACTAAACACCAAATGGACCACACTGCACACTGTTAATGTTCCTGTGAATGTTTTTGATATATGTGTTTTTTCACTTAGTTCTTTCCTGCAGATCCCTTTAGTACATTACAGTTGTATGAACGTAATATGATTGTAACATATAACATGACAAGAGAGATTATAGAGTGAGAACTTGGCAAGCAGATGGTTTAACCAAAGCTCTGGTCTGTTCAGATATTGTGTTAAATTTGAATAGCTTCCATATGTAAATTCACACAACACAACACTATATACAGTATATGTACAGTAGGTCAGTTCATCCTAATTTGGAAAACATAAATATTCTCAATACTCCATGTACCATAATTCTTTGGGGTACAGTTACTGTTTCTAAGATTTCTGTCTCTGCCAGAGATAAATACCCTGCTTGAAAAAAAACAGTGTAAAAAACACAGTCAAATAGGCTATATTCATATTACAGACCTTAGTGCTCAGTTTGATTTCTTTTATTTTTGTCAGCTCTAATCTTTTTGTATTTATGGTTCACATTCATGTTTGTGAGTGACAGCTACGTATATCTACTGTATCCAGCTCCGGTGTGAGCACCGTTAAGCTCCTAAACTACAAGGCATGTGCAGATTTAATTGAATGTGAGCCACATGTGAGCCAGAATAACTACTGGGTGGGCCACAGAAAAGTAGCTCAAAACAATACACTTGCTCAGGCTACTTTTCCGTGGCCCACCCTGTACAATAACGTCATGTGCTCAAAAACTGCTCAGTTACATGTTCCGTTCAGTTTGGCCTGATCAGAAGCTTCTCTATAACAGAAGTGACACATCCCCATCACTGTTGTTGCTGTCCTCTATGTTGATTTTTTACCTGTACATGTACAGTATGTGAGGAGCTGACACTGAATGACAGCAACAGGAGATATGCGCAGAGGAGTAATATATTTAAGAGATCAGATATGAATTGAATCTTGGACCACATATGTAAGTGGCCCAGATCTGATTTGAAAAAAATACTAATTAGTTTGTTCACACATCTGTGAAAAGATCAGATCTGAATCACTTGGAACATAAAGCATAAAGAAGCACTGCTCTACAGTGAATGAGCTTTTTCTCTCAGCTGGGTTTAGTTGTTTTTTATATAAATGTGTTTTTGTCAGATCTATTTTCTGTATAAATTATTGCAGTATTTGTATATGTAATAGGCTGAAAAAGTCATTTTTCAATATTTCAGTCTGCCTGTAAGTAAAGTTCAGTGTGATTGATTAAAATTTTAAAACAAACAGGCAATTATATAATCTCTTTCCTTTGAGTACCGTGATAGAGAGCAGCTTGCTGAACTGACTTTTCAGTAGTGTCAAAACAGAGACAGTGTCACTTGTCCCCGGACTTGTGAAGATTAAAAGTATGTGGCATTCCCTCCTTCCTATCTCCTTTGGTTTATTTCAAGGACAGGACTGTGGTCTCTTAGTGTTCCTGGTGTTGACGGTGCAGCACTGCTGCTAGAGAGCGGTCATTTGAAATAAAAATGTCTCATTTGCTCAATAAAATGTGAATACAAGGCACTAAAAAGAATATAAAATGCCTTGCCACTTCTAATTCTACCTTTGAGATCAGATGCCACTACCCCATTTACTTAATCTGCCATTCTTGTCATCTGTGGCCATGCTGAAGGCTGTTTATTTCTGATGACTAAGTAACCTTCTGCCTTCATAAAGGAGCTCCATTCCTCGCTGAAGCTCTTCACACTCTACATCCTCAGCTCAGGACCATACAGTTTGAATTCACTGACAGGAGCTTGATTCTACCAGGAGGAGGCACCACAGGCAAACATAAAACAGCAAAAGCAGTCATTTGTGTCACTGGTACACTCAGTTTATTGTCTCAAATGGATTAGCTTTCCCGGTACACTTCAAATAACAGTTAATATACCTTAGAGTATGGTGCATATGTTTATGTGGGAAAACATGGGACAGGGAATGACTGGCCATATGTTAAAATCTATTGAAACCACATGTGGCTGAGACTCTTTAATGTGTCTTTCTGAGGAGCAGTGTGTGCGCTCCCACACAGCACTACTAGGACCAAACTGAGAACTCAACACCTACCTGTGTGAGTGGGTGGGGTTGTAGACATTCTAGACAGATAGGCTGTGTGTGTGTGTGTGTGTGTGGGTGTGTGTGTGTGTGTGTGTGTGTGTGTGTGTAGGTGTGTGTGTATGTGTGTGGATTGAGGATTACATCTTCCACAGCCAGCTACGGTGGATCACCAGTGTTTTTGAGGACATATATGTCAGCTCCAAATTTAGCAAAAGTTATCTGACTTTTGGAGAGAGAAATGGTTTCTGACTCCTGAGTCTGACTCCTTTTTCAGTAGATTGAGGTATAAATTATTAGGTTTTGATTACTGATTGTGTTTATTTCCTAAATGGACTGCATGGCATTTACAGTGTATAGCACATTTATTAAATGGGCTTTACATGTAGTCTTTTATTCACCAAACAACCAGTTACCTTGTAAGGCACTGGCCTGACCATCTGAACAATTTGGGGCTCAGTTTCTTGCTCAGAGTCATTTACAATATACTGTACATGCAGACAGGAGAAGCAGGAGATCAGTCCATGAACTTCTCTACCTGCTGAAGCAAAGCCACCTCTAGACCTGTAGTCGAATGCCACATGCACAGCTTCACTCATTATGACATAAAAAGAGGGTGGATTTCATTAAACCCATTTGAAGATGAATAGCAGTCAGTCAATTCCCTGGCTGATGGCTCACAGATGTGTTGATATGTTGGATTTTTTTTTTTTATCTGCATGGGAACCAAATCAAAGGTACAACTGGAAGTAGAAAGTGGATGACAGGAGTCTTGTAAAATATTTAGGCTTTTTAGACAAAAATTGTAATTAGGGTTTATATTGGTATATAATTTGCAGTATAGTACTGTAACATGTTGGTTTGTTTTTTCAACTTGTTCCCTAAATCATTTTATTAATCATAAGAACCAGATGGTTCACACACCAAACCTCCCATTTTGGTCATAAGAACTGTCAGGTGTTAATTCATAAATGCAGAATACCCAGATACAACATGGACTAGGTTCCCTCCATGTTGTTGTTGTTTTTAGCTAGGCCCCAGCCTATAGATATGGCATAAGAGCATGCTGGTACTGATATACTGAACTTTAAAGTAATGTTATACCGTGAGTGTGTGTGTTGAGCTCTTATGATGTGACTCATGTGAATTATACTGTATTTGTCCAAAAAGTCTTATTTGCATTAAAAGATTTCTGGAACATTACCAGTATAAATCCATTGTGTGAGAAGGATAAATTGCTAAATAATTCAGTGTACTGTAAAATAAGGTGCTAGATTTGCATGTCTCCTTAATGACAGTTCAGTTGCTCTGAACTAATAATTACTGACAATCATATATGTTATTTTCTGCTTTTAGATTTTTTTCCTACAGTATGAGGACTGTATTTCTACAAGATTATGTTGTTAAACTGATATAGACATCCAGGTTAAAAATGAAATAATTCCGTCTAACACTAATGTCTGCACCTCGTCTCTGAGCCCCAGAATAATTGCCATGAATAGTCACAAAGTAGATGAGGCTCAAG
>NW_018127909.1:1032884-1050958 GCF_001952655.1 Monopterus albus | reverse complement strand
AGCAGGATGTAAGGAAGAGTGGAGACTAATGACAGCTAAGAAAACCTTAAACTGACAAAGAGTTCAATTTAAGATTGTGAGACAAAAAGTTAATTTAATGAACTGTGTAAAAACACTTTCCTGCTGTGATTGAACCTTAGGTGAAAATGAATTTACCTGAAGATAAGTGTAATCTTGATTTTTCATTTTCTGTGCATCATGTGTGGGCTATGAAAGTGAAAAAGTAATTAAGCAACATGACTATACAATAATATCAATAGAATTTCTGAGAAACATTTTTTATTATTTATTATTTCTCTTCCATAATGTTGGATGACTCACAAGAAACAGGTTTGTAAAATTAAAGAAACAGAGGTCGGGATACCCTGACCTTTGACGCTAGGTCCTACATTTCCCATAATGCAACGTACCTGTGATGAAGCAGCCTACAGGAGGGAGGTGGCCAGTCTGGTGTCATGGTGCAAGGACAATAATCTCAGCCTCAACACAGACAAGACGAAGGAGATGATAGTGGACATGAGGAAGGAGAGGAGAACTCATCAGCCAGTGTTGTGGAGAGGGTGAGCAGCTTTAAATACCTGGGCGTCCACATCAGTGAGGACCTCACTTGGACACTTAACACCACTCCATCCTCAAGGATCCCACCCACCCCCAGCATGGACTGTTCACCTCCCTAACCTCTGGCTGGAAGTTCAGAAGTGTGAAATGCAGGACCTCCAGACTGAAAAACTCTTTCCTTCCCTCTGCCATTTGACTCCTAAACAGCTGAGGAGTTTATTACCAGGAAATACGTCATGTACTGACAACCTGTACTGTTTACAGTCTGAGTTTGCACATTCATAATTGCACATTGACTGTTGACTACTACACATGCTGCTCCCATGTAGCATACAATACATATTATATTCTTTTATATTTTTATTATATCTCTTCATTTGCTGCTTTAAAGTGCCTTAGATTTTGTGTTACTTATCTACTTTATATTTCATTTGTATTGTGTGGCATTCATGTGGATGGCAAAGTAAGAATTTCACTGTACTGTGCATATGACAATAAACACTTTGACTTGACTTTATAATAAGCAGAGTAGCTTTCTCATGTTGTATGTGGCGAAAAGAACCCTTTGCTGTTATACATTTAGGGATGTGACACTGGGTGACAGCATCACGCACTTATGCTAGTAACATTAGGACTGTAGCTTGTATGTTTTCATAAATGTCAGTCTACCAGCTAATAAAAAGAGATTAATAGTTTAGCAGTGGTAGCACTGAGAAGATGCAATGCAAAACCCTTGTTTTCTTGTTCTTTTTTATTTGTTTGATTTTGTCAGTCGGATGAAGCGAAGCCAGCTGAATACAAAAAATCTGACATATTATCAAGCTGTTATGAGAGAAGTTGGCCTGTTGGAGGCAGAGACAGTCTAATGAAAGACACAACTGAGTTGCATTATGGGTAATGTAGGAGCCAGTGTTGCTTATGTAGAGGTCTGGCAGAAATAGACATCATAACAAATCACAATTACATGATAACAAAATTAGTGGAGATTACTGAGGTGCATTAGTGAAAAATAGTGGTATAGTGGTTACATGATATTTTTTGTAGACGTTTTTAATTAGCATGTTTGTAATACAACCCCATTTCCAAAAAATATTATATATTTTGATTTATATAAGCTTATACTGAATTTTAGTCCAGCAACATGTTCCAAAAATGTTGGGACAATGGCAACAAAAGACTCAGAAACACCTTACAACTACTTACTGTAGGTTAACTGGCAACCAGTCAGCACACTGACTGGACATAAAAGCAACTTCCCAGAGAGGCTGTGTTTCAGAAGGATGGGGTGAGGTTTACCTGTCTATGTGGCAATTTAAGAAGAATGTTTCTCAATGTAAAACTGCAAATATTTGATCTTCTGGCATTAAAACAAACACAAGTCCATAGTGGAAATTGTTGCATGGGCTCAGGAAACTCTGAAAACTACAGTCAGTGATCATGGTTCATCGCTGCATCAAAAAAAACAACATATGAACAGGATCCAGACACTCTGCCACTTTCATTGGGCTTGAACCCATTTAAGATGAACTGAGACAAAGCGGAAAACTGTTCTGTGGCCTGATGAGCCAAAATTAGAAATTCTTTTTGGAAATCATGGACATCGCATCTTCCAAACTAAAGAGGAGGGGGACCCTCCAGCTTGTTATCAGCACACAGTTCAAACGCCAGCATCTGAGATGGCATGGGGTGTGTTAGTGCACACTCCATGAGTAACCAGCACACGTATACCGGTTTTGGAGCAACAGGCTGTCATTCAGATGTGTTTTCAGTAAAGGCTTTACTTATTTCAGCAAGACAATGCCAAATCATATTCTGCATCTATTACAACAGCATGCTCTGTAACAAGATCATGGCCTCCCTGCAGTCCAGATCTGTCACCCATTACAAACATTTGTCACATTTATGAAGCAAAAAATATGACAAAAGAGACTACTAAGCAGCTGACATCTTATAACAAGCAAAAATAGAAAAACATTTCATTTTCAAAACTAAAGCACTGGGTTTCCTCAGTTCCAAATATTTAGAGTTGATAAAAGAAGAGCTGACGCAACATGGTGGTAAACCTGCCCCTGTCCCAGTGTTTTTGACACATGCTGCTGTCATCAAATTTAAAATGAGCAGAAGATTTCTCAGCTTCAAAATCTGATATCTTATCTTTGTAGAATTCTCATTGTCTCCTTATTAATGCAGTGCAATTTTTCTCTCAAAATCATCTACATCAAGTTTGTTGAGAACTAATACCAGTCATACTTCATAGCATTTTAAGATAAAAGGCTGCAAAAATAATTTATATACAGATGAAGTGGCCAAGGTACTTCAACATAGTGAAGCACGTGATCGTGATTGATTACACAAGCTAAAGTCAGTGCACTGAATGTGCTTACATGAATGAATATCTAGACCTAATTTATTTAAATTATACAGCAAGCAAAAAAAAAAAAGTAATTAATTGAACTGTGAGCAAAACACTACCTGATGCCTTTCTGTGTAGAGTTTGCATGTTCTCCTTGTGCCTGCGTGGGTTCTCTCTGGGTACTCTGGCTTCCTCCCACAGTCCAAAGACATATAGCATAGGTTGAATGGCATTTTGTGTGGTTGTTTGTCTACATGTCAGCCCTGTGATAAACTGGAGACCTGTCCAGGGTGGACCCCACCTCTTGCCCAATATCTGCCAGGATAGACTCCAGCTCCCCTATTCAGGAATAAGCAGTATAGATGATGGATGGATGGATGTAAGCACAACAATAGAGTAGAGTCAAATAATAATATAATATTTTTATTGCTGGTGTCATGTTACATGAATTAATATGAACCACTGTGCGTGCTAGTGCTCTCCTGAACAAACAAGAAGCTGAGTACAAAATAACCAACACTAACAATTTAGGAAATACATGAATTTCTCAATCAATCAACTAATCACTGCAGCAAGGCCAAATCTAGAAGAGTCTTTTTCTACATATGGGAAAACTGAAAAGCAGGCCTTGTTCTCTATAACAGAAGGTGGATGTCTGATCACGAAGCTGGAAACTAGATATCACACTGACAGAACTGCTTTTATAGTCTCTGGAAACCTCAGAACATTTGACCCAAGCTGGTCCCACATTACCAAGACATTTTGCTCCAAACAACCCACACCAACCTGTATATGTTCCAGGACCAGCTGGGCCATTTGTTAAATATAACCTCATAATACATGATTCATCACAATTTCAGGCTCTAGCTGTTAGCAATGCTATATATCAATGTGTGTAAAATGGTCACATAGCATTAATTTTTAAGCAGACGGTGTGTTATACATATTGCTATTATTGACAGCGATCTGTAATTTACATTTTGGTGCTCATTCCTGCCAGACAGTGGCCAAAAGGTTGAATCAAAACTCTGGCACTTCCTGCACAGGAAGACTACTTTTCACAGATCCAGTTTTGCTCTACATTGCAGTTCTCATCATTCCAGTCGCCAGTCCCTGACACACGGTGCCAGAACTCCACACAGTCCTGGTTCCTCCCATCAAAGCTGTTGGGCTGGCCTTTACCCCAGTACCTGCAAGGCAAGCAGACAAAACAGATGGACTGCTGTGTCCAGTACACTTGCCAGAGTTTTAATTTTGGATATAAACAGACTCTAGTTTCTTACGCTGTGGTCATTGGTGTTCCATCCACCCACTTCCAGTGCCCTTCTATTCCTTCATCGGTCAATCCAATCCAGACTTCTTTGTCACTTTTATACAAACCATTGATGAAGGTCTATGAAACATTGAAATAATAGAATGAACATTTTTATGGTAACAAAAGATAAAATTGTCAGTGAATCTACAGTAGCACCTGACTGATGGATCTAGTGGAGATTTTAGCAGACATTTCCCTTAAGATTGGTCGAGACCAAAAACAGAGCTAAAAGGAGAGTAAACACTGAGCTTCATGTGGCCAAAGACACAAATAGATGCTAATGTGCTATCCAAACAATTAAGACATACAAACTCAGTGCTATGTCACTGTTGTTTTTACATCTAACCCCACTGCTATCAAGTGGCCAAAAATCAATGAATTAATGCAGCTTTAATTACAGGTTCCATTAGCATACATTTTATGTAAAGCAGTTGGTTTTCATTTAATTCATTTGGTTATTCATAAGATACAAACACGGGATAAAAACACATTCTACAATGTGAGGAATAACAAACTATTATATGTTTTGAAAAGTGGTCAGCAGTCATCTAATGTATTTTGTCTGTTTGATTTTTGGACCCAAACCCAAATCAGTGCAGCTTTAACTAAATAAAATGCACCCAAAAAGCTGGTTCATTGTATTTTTAGTGTGCAGGTTTGTAAGGTGACATACCATTTCCTCTTGGCTTTCTATTATTGCCAAGTCTGCTCCATTACTTTGACAATGTTCTCTGCTCTGACTCCAGGTTTTCTTGGCAACAGAAGTGAAGTAGCAGCTGTACTGAAACTTCTTCCAGCCAGCAGGACACGTCTTTGCTGTACAGATAAAATATCCATTGATCAATAACCAAGCACGAAGACAAAAGCCATTACAAGCACTGAGTTGCAACAGATTTTAAAGTGATGTTTGGTGATTTCCTGTGGTAAAAAGAACTTTGGGTTAGTTTTTCATTACATGGCCTCCAGCTGTTTCTGACATGGAAAAATGATTGTCATAATTATGACAATCTTTTTCAGTTTCTTTACTTTCTTTTTTTTTACATTTTGCAATAATAACAAAAATGTCATTTGTACTTTTTTGCCAGTTTTCCTCTATGTACCTGTAATTGTTGCATTCAGTCTCTCCACTTCTTTCTGCAGCTGGTCTCTCTCAGCACTCAGGTTGCCATTTTTCACCTTCAGCAGATCCCTCACCACAGTCACATTGTTGCAGTTGCTTTCAAGGTCTTGTTTTTCCTTAAGCAAGGAAGTATAGGAAACCTGCAACTCATCTGTTGCATTTACAAGTAAGTTGTATTTGGCCTGCAGAATGCCCCTGTCTATTGTCAGGTTGTGGTGACTGCTCGCTAACTTGTCTTTCTCACTGGAAGAGAAGTTGAATCTGTCCTGCAAATGTTCAATGTCCTTAATCAAGGTGTTGTAACTAATCTGCAGGTGTTCTTTTGCCCTGGTTACATTATTTAATTTGTTCTGTAAATTGTTCCTGTCTTTGGTCACTGAGTCATAACTGGCCTGTAGCTCATTCCTGCGTTTGACCACTGAATCATATTGTTTTTGTAACAAGTTTTTGGCTGTAGTCAGGGCGTTGTTATTAGTCTGCAGCAGGTCCCTACTGTCTTGTAGCTGTTTAATCTTACTGTCAAAAGTAGCCTTACTGGCCTGTAACTGGCTTTTAAGGTTGGCTGTTTCTCTAGTCAGTAAATCATTATTGGTCTGTATTTGGTCCTTCTTTTTAGATAAGTAATCATAATTTTGCCGTAACTGACTACGGGTGGTTTCGAGATCATTCTTCTCTTTTTGTAGTGTCTCCAGATTCTGCTGTAGGATCTCTTTCTCTTTATTCATGGCTTGTAGGTTGTTCTGATGTTCTTGCTCTACTTTTCGGTCTGCCAGAAAGAAAAGATAATGTGATGTGAATCAATGATTGTAACTTGACATTAGGCAACTTTTTAGCGCACATGACTACTTGACACAGAAAAAAAAGGGTAGACTCACAGTGGACACTCTGACCTATGGCAACAGCGACCAGGACGACACACAGGACCGCAAAGCAAACTGTAGCAAGCCTGTAAGGGCTGTTTCTCAACACATGCACTAAGAGTCAAAATAGAAGCACATACTTAAAATTGACAAAGTGATCATTTATACTGGTACTGAGTAGTATGACAAAATACTACATAAAATATTCATTTCATGAAAAAGTACTGACTAGTTAAGTGTTATTTTAGAAATATAAAATTGCACAGTAAAACAACTGGATTAAAACAGTAGTAATTGATTGATTGGTTCTTTTGGTCACTTGGGAGTAGTGGAACAAATGCAGCAGCATCGTGTTTTCTATATAAAGTTTTATGACAAACATGCTATCAACCACTTACCTCTTTACACATTGAACTGACATTAGCATTTATCTGGAACCATGTGTATGAGGAGCTTTTTTTCCATCAAATACAAAAGTGGCTTTTGCTGTGTGATTGGGTAGGAAGCTATTTAATTCCTGTAAAGTATTATAAAAAATATATTGGAGAGTGGTCATCAGTCATTTTAAAAGTTTCATATTCTATTGGGGGCAGCTATGAGGCTGACTAAAACACCTGCAAAACCAAATCAATGAGCTGAAAAATGCCTAAAAGCTCTGCTGAAGGTTACTGATGGCTGAAGAGTTTTGTTTGTTTCATCATGGTATTTATTGCCATTTCATCCAATCCAATCCTTAAAATGAAGTCTCATTGAATTACCTGAATAGCGGATGTTGCTGCTATCTGGCAGACGCTGCTTATAGCCAAACCCACTGCCTTCGATGTCCATGTCTATCATTCCTTTGCCATCAGCACTCATCTTTGCATCTGCTTCTTGAGCTGAAGTCTTAGCAGGTAAAAAAAAAAAAGCTGCATTAGCTTGTGAAACAGCTGCACAGTTTTACCAGAATGCTGCCATGAAATCTGTCCTCTTTCATTTATTTCCCTTTTAGGTTCCTCTTTTTGTGCCTTCCAGTAAATCCCGTTCTTAATCTATGGAAACTAGAGATTGTATTTCATTTTCAGGATAGAAAGATCTACATACATTGTCAAGGTTGTAGTGCAGTGATATAGATTTTGATTTTAAATACCATATACAGTGGACATATAAAAAAAACTTACCACTGCCATCTTAGATGAGAAAACAGTTCACGAATTAGGAACAGTAATTACAATATGTTTTATGTAATCCTGGAGGATAAAACCTGACTTCACTTCATCTTGCAAAAGCATTGCACACATTCTTCAGGAAATGCCACACTGATTATAAATCCCGATTTCTGCAGAAAGGCCTGGGCGGTAGGCGGAGCAACAGCCTCTCTCATTCCTAATTGACAGAATTCAGATGTTGGTTTGGTTGAAATGAGACTCAGAATGCATTTTCCAGTTTTATCATAACCACACCTCACTTTTTTCTAGATAAGATATACTTTGTGAAATCACTTTATTTGAAAAATGAATGTGTGTCAGAATAATCACCTGCTTCCTCTTGATAGCACGTGAGTGAAGCTCTCATATCATACTGTGTTTGAGCTAATGGAAAATAAAGCATTTTGGTGCAATTAAAGTTATTATTGTTATTATTTATTTATTTTTCCTATTTATGCTCCTTATAAATACAGTTTCACTAATGGCACAGATTAGACATGTACAGATATAAATGATGTTAGCATAGTAGTGAATATGGTTAGAGACTGGGCTGGTGAATAAGTAAAAAAACAAAACCAACCAACAACCAACCGGCTTCTCCCAGAGGGTCTGAGGGAGTTTCAGGGGGGAGTTTAGCTGTAGACTGCCGCCCCCCTTTGGTCTGTTTGGGGTTCATTACAATAACGTTCTCAAAATTTGAAAATCCTTTTAGAACCAGGAATTCACAATAATACAGATAAATGGTGATAAAGGATAAATGTTATAGTCAGTTTTATTTTATTTCTGTGTCATACCAGACAGCTCCCACATGGGGTTAAAAGACGCTGTTATTTTAACAGAGTGCACATCTTCCAGTATCATATACAAAACAAGAACGACAAGAAATAAGGGGAAACAGCTTCCATCATTCTAAATGTTAGTCACAACAAGCACGGAGCTTTTTTTGTCTCCTCCCTGGCTTTTTCCACGTAACCAGCAAATTTTAATAGTTCATATGAGAACAACCAACTCAGTCACTCTGCGTCGTCCATATTTGCAAGATTCATATGTTTATATTTTACTTTAAAAAAGTATTACACAGCTCCAAGTAAAAAGGAAAATAGAAAATAAAATAAAACTAAGTTTCTGTATTATTATTGTCTATCCCAAATAAGTCATTTTTGTCAACCTCTTCCATGTCAAGTAACTGATTCCATAACTAAGCTTCACATATGTTCCAGCAAATCTCACATGGTTCCCACCCCATATCCCCCGCTCTGTCCAGCTTTGGTACACACTTGTGTACACCTAAAACACATTTCTCTGGGTTTGCCGGCCAGGGGCTTGCTTCCTACAAGACCCAGCTCACCCCGACAGTGCAGGGATCCGGTGGCTCTGTTATGCTGTTGGGGGCCTTTTGCAGGGTTTGGGTCCACTTGTCCCTTTAGAGAGAAGGGTCACTGCAGGTCAATACAAAGCTGATCTGTGTTATCACCTTTATCCTATGATGACACATATCTATCCAGAAGGGAGTGGTCTCTTCCAGGATGACAGTGCACACTGGGCACAAGGGGTCACTGAATGGTTTGATGAGTATGAAAATGATGTGAATTGTATACTATGGCCTTCACAGTATCCAGATCTCAACACAGCTGAACACCTATAGAAGAGTTTGGAGCGATACTGGAATGGAAAACTGGAGTTCTTCCCTCCAGTACAGTCCAGAGGCTTGACGAGTCAATACCAAGGTGCACTGAAGCTGTTCTGGTGGCACATGGTGGCTCAGCACCTTACTGAGACACTTGGTTGGTTTTTCCTCCCATCTTCACTTTAACTACATTGTCTGATGTCATTAATTGTTTTGCTGTCCTCCCTTAATGCCAGACTTCACACAACCATCTTGGCTTATGTTTTTTGTTATGTTACATTGCATAAAGAAAAAAACCCAGCGGTGCATAACATTCCATCCGCTATTTGTCAGTTTCACAACATGAACCACATGTTCACAGTTATTAGAGAGGAGGTTTCACAAAAAAACAAAAATGCTGAACATGCAGGTTTCATATCAGCATGTTGTGAGTCAGACTGATTACTCAAGTTTTGCTCCAGTATTAGTATTTCCTGATCCCGTTAAATATTATGCTTACTCTAATTTTATTGTGCTCACAGTGCAAAGTGGTAATATGGTACAGAAATTACAGTGCCTTGCGAAAGTATTCGGCTCCCTTGAACTTTGCGACCTTTTGCCACATTTCAGGCTTCAAACATAAAGATATAAAACTGTAATTTTTTGTGAAGAATCAACAACAAGTGGGACACAATCATAAAGTGGAACGAAATTTATTGGATATTTCAAACTTTTTTAATAAATAAAAAAACTGAAAAATTGGGCGTGCAAAATTATTCAGCCCCCTTAAGTTAATACTTTGTAGCGCCACCTTTTGCTGCGATTACAGCTGTAAGTCGCTTGGGGTATGTCTCTATCAGTTTTGCACATCGAGAGACTGAAATTTTTGCCCATTCCTCCTTGCAAAACAGCTCAAGCTCAGTGAGGTTGGATGGAGAGCGTTTGTGAACAGCAGTTTTCAGTTCGTTCCACAGATTCTCGATTGGATTCAGGTCTGGACTTTGACTTGGCCATTCTAACACCTGGATATGTGTATTTGTGAACCATTCCATTGTAGATTTTGCTTTAGGTTTTGGATCATTGTCTTGTTGGAAGACAAAGCTCCGTCCCAGTCTCAGGTCTTTTGCAGACTCCATCAGGTTTCCTTCCAGAATGGTCCTGTATTTGGCTCCATCCATCTTCCCATCAATTTTAACCATCTTCCCTGCCCCTGCTGAAGAAAAGCAGGCCCAAACCAGGATGCTGCCACCACCATGTTTGACAGTGGGGATGGTGTGTTCAGGGTGATGAGCTGTGTTGCTTTTACGCCAAACATAACGTTTTGCATTGTTGCCAAAAAGTTCGATTTTGGTTTCATCTGACCAGAGCACCTTCTTCCACATGTGTGGTGTGTCTCCCAGGTGGCTTGTGGCAAACTTTAAACGACACTTTTTATGGATATCTTTAAGAAATGGCTTTCTTCTTGCCACTCTTCCATAAAGGCCAGATTTGTGCAGTATACAACTGATTGTTGTCCTATGGACAGAGTCTCCCACCTCAGCTGTAGATCTCTGCAGTTCATCCAGAGTGATCATGGGCCTCTTGGCTGCATCTCTGATCAGTCTTCTCCTTGTATGAGCTGAAAGTTTAGAGGGACGGCCAGGTCTTGGTAGATTTGCAGTGGTCTGATACTCCTTCCATTTCAATATTATCGCTTGCACAGTGCTCCTTGGGATGTTTAAAGCTTGGGAAATCTTTTTGTATCCAAATCCGGCTTTAAACTTCTCCACAACAGTATCTCGGACCTGCCTGGTGTGTTCCTTGTTCTTCATGATGCTCTCTGCGCTTTAAACGGACCTCTGAGACTATCACAGTGCAGGTGCATTTATACGGAGACTTGATTACACACAGGTGGATTCTATTTATCATCATTAGTCATTTAGGTCAACATTGGATCATTCAGAGATCCTCACTGAACTTCTGGAGAGAGTTTGCTGCACTGAAAGTAAAGGGGCTGAATAATTTTTCACGCCCAATTTTTCAGTTTTTTATTTGTTAAAAACGTTTGAAATATCCAATAAATTTCGTTCCACTTCATGATTGTGTCCCACTTGTTGTTGATTCTTCACAAAAAATTACAGTTTTATATCTTTATGTTTGAAGCCTGAAATGTGGCAAAAGGTCACAAAGTTCAAGGGGGCCGAATACTTTCGCAAGGCACTGTAGTTTTTATTCATATTCTCTCTTTGTTTCTATTTCTTCATGGACTAGATGGACATGCATATATTATTAAATCATGCATTCATTCACTCAGAAGATTTTCACACTCCCACATGTGTCTTATTGTTAAATACAACATATACAGTGGCCTTGGTGACCGCTGCATCTGACAAAGCTCACTATTAAACCAACTTTTGTGAGCCACATGAGAATGTGAGTGACGTCCAGCTGACAAATGACTCTGAACACTGATGATCTTAAAATATGGACTGCAATATTATCACAACAACAAACACAACAGTAGCAGGTGGCTTTGGGAAAATGGAAGCTAGATCAGATGTTGTAAACAACCCATCCTGAACTTACACAGGACCAGTGCCAGAAAACACACTGCGAGCCTGATGACTCTGGGTGTGCTTCATCTTGCAAAAGCATTGCACACATACTTCAGGAAATGCCACACTGATTATCAATCCCGATTTCTACAGAAAAGCCTGGGCAGTAGGCGGAGCGACAGCCTCTCTCATTCCTAATTGACAGAATTCAGATGTTGGTTTGGTTGAAATGAGACTCAGAATGCATTTTCCAGTTTTATCATAACCACACCTCACTTTTTTCTAGATAAGATATACTTTGTGAAATCACTTTATTTGAAAAATGAATGTGTGTCAGAATAATCACCTGCTTCCTCTTGATAGCACGTGAGTGAAGCTCTCATATCATACTGTGTTTGAGCTAATGGAAAATAAAGCCTGATGACTCTGGGTGTACTAGTGCTAGTCCAATGTATTAAATGTGTTCAGTCCATCGCATTAAGGATGTCAGGTCAGGAACATTGTGATGATCCACATTAATTCTGTCTCATGGCATTTTTTTTTTGCATATTTATATGTTTCTCTATCTAGAGTAGGTGTCTCGCATGAGACAAAACATCCATCCATCTATTATTATTACCACTATAGAGAGTCACAGAGAGGCTGGAGGTGACCCCAGCTGACACTGAGTGAGAACCAGTGTACACCTTGTACAGGTCACCAGTCTATCACACACAGAGAGACAGACAGCAAGACACACTCATAATCACACCTTATGGGCAATTTAGAGTCACGAATCAACCTAACCTGCAGGACCCAGAGGAAACCCACGCAGGCACAGGGACAAAGACCCCAGTGAACTGTTAAGCTTGAATCCATCCTGCTGTGAAGTAGCAGGGCTAACCATCACGCCACTGTGCTGCCACTGGGGAGGAAACATTTCAACTTAATTTAGCAGAACTATATAAAAATGTTTAGCTCATTAGCCCATAGCTGTTAGGGTTGTATTAGATTTTTTTTTTTGAAAAGACGTTTTTAGTTTCATCATATTTCATTTATGTATTTTCATAAGGACTTCTATAGAATTTCTGAATAAAAACCAAACTACAATACAATAAATACAAAAATCTTTGATGACACATTCCCACAGGTGAGGTGTCCTCACAGAGCTGGGATCAACTGCTGCATCCTTCTTTTATCTCATACAGACACAAGCAGCTGTGTCTTTGCAGTCACTTAAGACCTCAGTAGGTATTGCATGGAGTATACAGAAATCTGTGTTTTTGTTCAGCCAGAGATAAATATTTTTGGTTCATTTGAATGTTACCCTGGTGGTTTTAAAAAAAATAGTAAGTCCTGCGGTGTTCTGTAAATATGAACAGAGCTACGCAAATGAGATATATCCATTTTCAAATTATCCTCTTCTCTAAAGAGGCACTCCACTGGTTTTACGGATAAGGTGACTCATTGTCGGGATTACTACTCAGCCTGTGACAACAGTGGTACTGTATAATATCTCTCTGGACAAAGCTTTCTAAAACTAGATGATGTGTGATTTGTGGACACAGTATAGGTTAAGCCTGATTTTAGCCAAGAGCTACTAATCTGGCCAAACTTCTGCCAGGTTGGTTGACATTCATGTGCAGTTTGAGGGGGTCATGATGCCTGATTAATTGTCTGAACCACCAAACTTGACATTGTGCTACGATGCACTCTGATGAGCCAAAACATTGACACTGCCTTTTTCTAATATACTTGAATTGTCAGTGGACAAAACCAAGTTGGGGTTTTGTGCTAACATCCAGTGTGATCACCAGCGTTATGGCTGGTCAGCTGATCTGTACAGTGTAAACATAAAAGTTGCAGGATCAGTGTAGTCCATTAGAGGTGAGCTTGCACAACCAGGTTATAGTGACGATAGCAGACTCTTTCCAGTAAGAACCATATTGTACCAGGCATGACATACGTGTTGGCCAACCCCTCACCGTGAAAGCTGGTAGAGCTGGTGGGGGCAGCAGGTGTGTACGTTGCAGCTCCCAAGACAACTGAAGGGTGTGCAAGCAGCAGCAAAATCCAAACTCTTTCAGCCCGCCGCCACGGAGACTCCACACCTCCGACAGCTCCAGTCAGCAGACAGCCACTGCAGCTTAACATCACCTTCTGATTTCTGCTGACCGACTGCTGCTGCGAACCAGCATTTCACCTTCCAGCACTGCTACTCACAAACAGTTACAAGTTGAGCAAGATGAATAAAAGATGTTTCAATACAATGGGAAAAGGCTAGTGATTCAAGTTATGACATAATTCATAATTACAACAATCAATCAAGGCACAATGCACAATATTCTAGCTCAGCAGTGATTTGTTTCCTGTCATTATGAACTTCTTACAGGTTTGTGATGTGTCCTCCTTGTGTGTCTATTATCATACACTGCCTTGGACGGACCAGTCTTAGCTTGCGAGCATTAGCAGCAACATGACTACACACCACAGACAAGGACAGAAATTATTTCAGAACTTTATTGCTCCCAAACTTTGGCATAATCACAATTCTAGTACGAAAGTCAAATTCTTCCTTGCACAGGGTTGTAGCAAGTAAGGGCAAAGTAAGCCTTCACTGGGTTTTAGTTTACCATCAGCCTGCCCGTTGTAGATGACTTGACTCCAAAAGAAAGCTCAACTTTCAATCAAACAAAACTGTTAACTACTGTAAATGATTTCAAGGCCTGGAATAATCATTAAATCTGCATCACCACAATTTGCACACAAAAACTGCACAGAAAGATTACTCGGGCATTTGGCTTTTAACCACATGCAGTTCTATTGTAATTTGACCAAACAGATACTGTAAGTATTGTTATAATAATAATCCTACCAAGGAACAGGATGTTATACAAATGTTTGTGGTTTTTACTGGACATGAAATTACCGGCAGTGAAAATCCATTGCTCTTCCTGCACATTGCATTAAACTGATGACCATGGATTAAATCTTTAGATTTTAGCTTCAAACAGCACTGAAGGTCTGACTGTGCACAATTAGAAAATACTCACTTCCTTTATGTTCAGAGGTCCATATTAATGTATTGTATGCTTTATCAGGGAACAGGAGAAGAATTAAGATTCAGTAACTTTTCACTTTGGTGTCTCAGTTTTCCTGTATACGATCACTGTAAGTCAGACTCGGAGCAGATCATTTTCAGTACACACTACATGTGAAATTTAAATTAATTACATTACTTACAATAAATGACTGGTAATATAAAGCCCTTTAGTGTAATTTGGTCATGGTATGTTTCAGATACCCATGGATCACCTGCCCTCTGTAGAAGTAGTACCCAGTAAGCACCGTGCTGGGAGGACATCACCAACCCGATTTTGTCAACACATGGTGATGACAAATCATACAACTCACAGAGGAAATATATCAACAAATGTGAGAATGCAAAGCAAATATAAATGTAGTATTTTTATATCTATCCCTGCCTGGCTGCTGAGCAAAGTGGAGACCTACAGAGTTCTTCACACAGGCAATAACAGAGACCAATAGAACAGCAAATTCATCTAAATTTTGACATAAATTACTTACGACAACAAAAAAAACACAGTAATCATTAACGTTTTTGCAGCAATCATGAAACTTTAAAGGAGAGATGGTCCTACAAAAACATATTTAATATGTGCCTTACTGTAATAGCCTTCTGATGTCCCCTGGTTGGTCTTTTCACAGCCTCCAGGCTCCTTTTATCAGTGTATTTGCAATTATCATCTTCCATATTTTTCCAAACTGCAGAAGCAAGAACAGAAATATAATTTATGTAGCTGTGTTAACCTGTCGGAGCAGTAAGAGCAGGAGACCTTCAGGGTGCTCCCTCTAGAACCATCTCCTTCTGCCCTTCATAAATGATCTGCTGCAGCTCTGGTTTGTCTGCTGGCTCAAACTCATGCATATCTGACATGGAGCTCTAGTCCATTGTTACATTCCCTTCTATATTAAAGTTTAAAGAGATACAGTATATGATGTAGCTGGCAGAGGATGTGGGTAGAGAACGAATGGCTGTCATCCAACACCTGACAACTTCCTTTGACAGTAATGCTACTCACTGCTGTAGGTTCTACACATGTTTTTCTATACAATCCATCTGCCCCTAGAGGCTTTGATGTTGTTTCCCAAGGTTCCCTACAGATAAGATCCCCAGCACATGTTTAAAGGCCAATCACACCCACATAGCAGTCAGCCAATAGTCCTCAGGAAAGTTAAAGGAGAAATCCACCAATTTTACTCATCACAGTATGTTTACAGATGTTGGGGTGTACTAGGCTACTGCATTTGTGAAAAATTTTGAGTCAGCAGTTGCAGCTTAACACTACAACTCTGGAAATGAATAAATTCTGGGGTGTGGACTGTCTTACTAGGTCTCTGTAACCTGATGTAACCTTTTAAAGGCCTTTGGCTGAGTAGTAAAGAGTATTGCAGATGAATTCTTTTGTAGTTGATTAATTGGTAAAGTAACACGATTTTTCAAAAGGGACTATTTGATGTGTTATTGGTTACTTTTTTAGGACAGAAGCACAGAAGCAGGATTTGAGGACAATAAAGAACATACGTAAAACACAAACTGTTTCACTGTTGACTCAAGGCTTATGGCTGAGCCGCAAATAATACAGTTTACCCACGAATACTACATAACTAATGCAATACAGTCATTTTATCATGTCCACAGAATGAAAATAGATCACGGCAGTGACGGCAGAAGGCGAGGAGCTGGGTGGAGGCAGGGAAACTAGTGAGGAGTGACTCACTTGTAGTCCGAGAACTCTCAAAGGGTTTGTCGAGATCAAAAAGAATCAGTGCAGATCAGACAAGACCAAGCATGCCAAATGTGACATGAGGGTGGGATCAGTCTGATTCTATATTTAACTGCAATGACGCCTTTTGGCTGTGATGCATGTGAAATGATACTGACACAAATGTTGCAGTTAAGAAAGGCATGAATGAAAGACCAAGAGACAAAAGTTGAAAGGACTGTCAAACCTTTGCTAATAGCAGCTCTTTTCAAGAATCATTACCTCTAAATACCTCAGGGTGCTCTGAATGATGGAGCTCATTGGTTCAGTCTGATCGGCGCCTCATGGAAAAGTCAGACAACTATTTTCTCTCCTTTACAAAAATAATAATAACAGAATGTCTGCTTTGAAAAACTTTATCATCGCATCTCAACAAAACCCTTTCCTACACAGGTGAAACTGAAACAGCATTTTATTATTATACAAGCAAAATGAATAATCATGAAGCACCTTATTTATCTTCATCTCTCACATCTCATCTAACATTATCTTCATCTCTCATTCCCTTTTTCAGTATCCATACGATGAGCATATGCTGCCTCCCACTCACTAACACTTACAGCATTATTTAAATTTTCACGTTCATGCAGAGACTTGGATGAGAAGGTGGATCCCACTGACATGTCCACACATTAACTACAGAGCTGGACCAGGGGGGCAATTAGCTCAGCTTAGCATAAAGGGTAGAATATGGTCAAAGGTCTGTTGGAGATTAAACAAATCAGATATAGTGTGTTAATTAATGACCTTTAGGCTTTAGCTGTGAAGAAAGCTAGGCCAGCTATCTGCCCCTGCTTCCACTATTTAAGATAAGCTTAACACCCCCCCACCCCCCACTCTAGCTCAGTATTTAAGAATGGTAGTCTCATCTGACTCTTTGCAAAAAGTTAGCACATGGGAGTCAGAGAGTTTCCTGTTAGTCATTGCATCATCCTTTGGTCTTTGTCAGAGAAAATATTTGCTGCTTTTCATCACCTGGGTGCATTGATTCCAATGTCAGACTGACTGAAGATTTCTCAGGACCCAGGAGAGTTTCCCATCAGCCCCTGATGTCATTTAAGCCTCTGACTTATATCTAGCGATGTCTCAGACACATTAAATTTATCCTTCTTATTTGTTTATTCTAGTGTTGCAGTGGAATGAGTGATAGTGTGTTTTGAACCTAATTTAGTTGGTGACTCAATAGCTTCGATGGGCACCCACAGCTAAAACCATATTTTCTCTATGCAGTAAATTCTGAACCATGCAAACCGTGTAATGCCATCCATAAAACCTTCCTACTGAGGATGTAAATACACCATAATTTATATGGACAGATCTGACTAAGCAACCCACACTTCTGAAAGAGAACATTAAAGTGTTTCAAAATAATTTGTCTAACCTCAGAATAGGTACAGTATCATGCTGGCCCAGACTGCTGTGGTGTGTTTGGCTGTGAGAATTGTTTAGGAGGAGCCATACAACTGAAGCAATACAGAAAATTCAGAATAAGCTACTTCTTAAAGCAAGCAAAACTTTGTCATACAATGCACAAGTGAGTTTGTAACACAATGTAAGGTTTTATTGTTTTTATAGCTGGCAGTTAGTTTGATAACATATTAGGACAAGGCATAATATCCATCCATCCATTTTCCTCCGCTTATCCGGGACCGGGTCGCGGGGGCAGCAGTCTAAGCAAAGATGCCCAGACTTCCCTCTCTCCAGACACTTCCTCC
>NW_018127909.1:1020956-1032174 GCF_001952655.1 Monopterus albus | reverse complement strand
CGTCGTCTGCAAAAAGCAGGCATAATATATGGTTTGTTATTTCATAGAACTAGAGATTTACTGTATTTTTTACATGTATTTCAGATGTGCCACCCCTGTCTGTGTCTGTGTCCCAGCCTGGCCACCATGTACAACATTTTTAGACCCCTGCATTTTTGGCCAACACTAGAGATCATGTGTGTCTTGCTACAGTAACTCTTAGAATTTGATTCAACTCAATTCAATTTTATTTGGATAATGGAAAATCACAACAAAGTCATCTCAGGACACTTTACAAAGTAAGGTCTAGACTTTACTATCATCATCATCATCATCATTATTATCATTATTATTATTATTATTATAGAGGAAAAACCCAATAAATCTCCCTTGAGTAAGCACTTGGCAACAGTGGGGAGGAAAATCTTCCTTTAACAAAAAAAACCTCTGACAGACCCAGGGCTCTTGGTGGGCGGCCTTCTGCCTCGACCGGTTGGGGTGATGCCCCTCATCCCTGCTGTTAGCAACAGAGGCTAAAGGAAAGATCACCCAGCTTTGCAAAGTTACTCCCACCAACATTTTCACCATGACCAGATCCCACTGATCCATCAGTTGCACAGTATATTCACAATAAAAATAAAGCATAGGGAGAAACATGATCATGGTAACCAAACAAATATTATAGAGAAGAAAAAGGCAATGCAAGTTGTTTGTTGAGTACCTTTTAAGAACAAGTTCATCAAAGTGCTTTAGCAAATAAAACCAGGCTGAAGATGAACTCTTCTACCCTGTCTGTTGTGTTTCATCTCTGGTCACCCTAGTGTCAGTTTTACAACTGAGAAATTTTTCTGATCATGAATGGTTCGATATGTTGATGGATCGCAACAGTTTAAAGCACCTTCAGCCATTTTGTCATTTCTTATTTGTAAATACCACCTACAGTCATTTGCTAGAAACAATATGTGTTGAGAAAAAATGAAGGAACAACAGTGCAACAGAAAGATGACTATAGATGACTGTTGACTGAGGTGGCGCCTCAGTGACAAGGACAGTCATCACTGATAGGACAGAACGTCCCCGAGAATGACAGAGGAGGAGAAGAAAAGAGGAGGGAGACCAGGGTGAGAAGAGAAGTTAGAGAGAGAGAGGGACAGAAGTGGGAAGATGTTGGGATGAACACAAAGTTTCATTCTGTGCTGCAGAAAGCAAGAAGGATGCGATTAGGTGAAAACAGGTGGATGAGGGTCCACGTGAGTCTAAGCAAACGTGGACTGAAGGCATAAAGAAAGCAGCAGTGATCTAAAGAGGGCCAGCATCATGGATTTTGTCAGTGCTTGTGATGTAGTTAGTGTGTGACAGTTTTAATCACTGCGGCACAGAGCAAATTAGGATGCAGAGGAGTGGGAACTGTGGGTAGGAGGACCAGTTTATTGGTACTGTATCATGATTATATGAGTTAGAGAGATCAGACATGACCCCCCCTCCCCCCAGTTTCCAGAAATATTTTTTCTAAGCTTTTCAGCCTCATGCAGTAATTAAAGCCAAAGGAATTTGCTAAACCACTGCTGCCTCAAGATCATAAAACATTCCTATCTGCAGAGTTAAATTCCAAAACACTGAGGTAATGTTGAATTATTTATCTTTAAGAGTTTATAAAGTGAAGTTGTCTATCCCTGTCATGTCTCATATGACAGGCAAGAATCTTTTTTCAACAGCGTCCTACTGTTTGTCCTGGTCAGTAAACACCCTGAAAACCTATTTCCTCAGCTGGCTTCTTACCATGAGAGATGTCGCCCTACATAAAAAAGGTTTTGTCTCAGTTTGAATAGTTTTCGTTATTTTAACATTACAGATTTTTTTTCCACCTGCACTCTTCTCACTGATTTAAAGTGGGGCAGACACATTTATTTTTTAGCTTTAAGTCCAATTGTTGTGTATTTAGTCAGGAATACAGTATGTGATGGTGTTACAAATTCTTCAAACTGAAGTTTTCAGAGGTTTTAAAGGATAAATCCAGTTTGTTTCATATATGTAGCTACGTGGTTGTACTAATTTTGCACTCATCACCTGCATTGTAGAGATTTAGGAATCGAGGCCTTGCACATAACAGCATACCTGTTATGCTTAGTCCTCCTCACCAGGAGGGTGAGGGAGAACTGAGGTCGGACTCAAGTGTGCTGACCCAGGTGCTAGTAAAGAGGGGAGGTTTTAATGGAACAATAAACACGAAGTGACAACATAACAGGGTCCATGTACATACAACAGCAAAGTAGGGCAGGGATGGTGACGAAGACCAGGACGAACAGGTGAGTAGATGAGCTGACGGCAGAGACCAGGGGAGCAGAAGGATGAGGACGGACAGGTGAAAAATAATAGCGAACGTAATGAATTCCACAGCACAGGGACTGTCAGCGTGGATAACAAAAAGTAACATCTGGCTAACCTCATGGACAAAAAAACAAACAAAGCTGTCCACAGCACAGGAACTGTCAGCGTGGAAAACAAAATATGTTTAATACACACCACGACAAAAGGGCTGTTACGGGGTATGCACGTTACAGTAGTTCGTGCTCCAGCGACGGCGGAGCGTCCGCCAGAGGTATAAATAAGGTAGGAGGGTGATTACAGTGATGCGCCCCAGCTGTGCGCGACAACCCACAAGTCACTGATTACAAAAAGCGACACAAGTGAGGCGCTGATCCCACAAAACGAGTGAGCAAGAGAGAGAAAGGCAGAAGAGAGGCAGGTCGCGCCGAGCAGACCTGACAATACCGGGGTAATCAGTGTGAGCCTCCTACAGCTTACCAAATAAGCATCATTCTTACATCCAGCACTTTCATCAGATATTTGTCTCTGAGTCAAACTGAAGGTACACACGGATATTAGCTGCCTAGAAAAACTCCACTCTTTGCTTTGAAACACATTGTTTAAAGAAAATTGCTGTAATGCTGTGTCATTTTAATGATTAGTATTTAGAGACCTCAAACACCAGTAGAGCTTGAACTTGAAACTGGTTTGCATTTGGTAATGAACCCTTGTGACTTGACATGAACTTGTGTAGGAAAACAGCTCTGATCTGCACAACTGCTCTGGGTACAATTGGCCATTTTCTGGCTGATTAACCATGACGCCAAACATACAGGAGGTGACTACTATTAGTCACTACACGGATTCTGTGACTCTTAGTTCAGGGTGAGGTGACAAGAAAAGAACTCGGTGAGATGTGAAAAGAGCTTTGGAGTGAAAAATGGTCAAACTCAGCAGGCAATAACTACCTCTCCTGTGGTTGTACACACCATCATTTATGGCCACTATGTGTCTTGACCCATAATGGCAGCTGAATGTTTTGTCTCTGTCTTCTCTTTTGTTTTTGCTGCCAGCCTTTCACACACCTTGCTACTCCTTGTTTTGTCTTTGTTCATAATGTGCTCAGCCCTCTGTCCTCCTCATTTTGCCTGCTTCTCTGTTTTTTATTCCATTGTTGTTTTCCTCCTCCTATTCTCTATATCATCTCAGTTCAGATAACAACCTGACAGATGATGTCAGAATCCATCTACAGTAAGAATTTGTATGCAAGTGTATCCATCTGTTTGCTGTGTGTTTGGTGGTGGATCTTGCATATGTGTGTTTAGTACACTCAGCTGTCTGTGTTGAATGTTGTCTGTGTTTTTCTTGCATATATCAGTATGTCTTTAAAAGGGTAAAAATATGTTTGCAGGGGGAAGAGAATAATAGTAGAGTTTATGACACATTCATCTCCTCAGAAACAATAAAATAGGCAAAGCTTATGTCCTGAAAAACATGCAGATATTTTGGGGCCAGCCATTTAAGAATATGTGACGAGTCTGCGGTGCTTATGTACACATCACATATCTTTTGTTAGCATGACAGTAGGTGTGTGTGGGGGGGTATAGGCATGCATGTGCGTGGATCCTGCTTGTGTGATGCGATGAGGAATGTCTGTCTCCCAGTGGGCCTCACTCAAGGCATGCGAGCAACGCCAAACACTGCCAGTGAGGGTGTCTTCACACGTGTTTGTGCGTGCACACTTAAGCCTTCCAAATGTTCTCGACCGCGAAGACTTCCAAGTACATGACTCAAACGTCACACCTCTTCTGCTGCTATCTTTCTGTCTCTCTCACTTTCGCACAATATCTCATTTACATCTCATTCTGTCAAACCGCAAGCTGTGTTTCCCACCCCCATATTGGTGTCAGTGACTTTTCACCTTCTAGTCTTTTATGTTACACACAAACACACATGCTGAGTGACAGTCTGTGCCCACTATCTATTCGCAAAGGGTCTTTTCAGTATTGTCTCACTTGACCATACATGTGTATAGAAAGTGGAATAATAACATCACACACCACAACCTCAGAAATGACCATATGGTTTAGAAAAACCCAAGACTGCAGATAGATGTTGCTTTTAATATATCCTCCCCTTGAATACCGTTTCCAGTATACAAGGGGGATTATGGGTAGATAATGGTTCCATTTATGTGCATACACAAATATTTCTAAGCATAACTTTGCACCTTTGCATGTGTTTCACATTTTCACATGCATCAAACCCAACACATAAAGCAATGCTTCACAGCTGCACACCAGCACAGTTGTCTGCTGTCTTGTTATTTTTTTGACATGGAAAATATTTTTATTCCTACTAGCTCTGAACAAGGATAAAAGGGCAAAAAAACTAAACAAAACAAAAAAAACATGTAGGTTTAAATGTCTTCTTCTGAAGAAACGGTAACAGAATAATACAGATACTTTTAAAGAAAAAAGCAAATAAAAACTAAATTAGAAAGTAGGGATAGAACTTTGTCCCAGCTACGGAGCAAACAGACACGCGGACAAATGTGCGAATAGAAGTGACACTTATCTAGTCAAATCCATGAATCAGAGGTCCTTGTTGGCTCATGTTGGAGGTTGCATGTGAGAAGAAAAGAAAAGAAAACAGACGAGAGTGAAGAGATGTAAAGAGCAGAGCAGAAGAAGTGACGTCAAGGGCGCTTTCAAGTATGAGGGAATGTGTGAAAGCAAGAGTGCACAGACCTGGAGAGGTGAAAGAAATGTTATTATAGGAGTCTGAGAAGTTGCATAAAATCAATTCCTGGACACACAACAAGGTGGAAACATGCAATTGCGTCTGTGTGTGAGAAAGTGAGAAACTGATTGCACGTTTCAGTCTGTGTGTGAGGGAGAGAAAGAAAGAGGGATGAGGGCCCAGCAGGTGCATGGAGGCAAGTAGTGACGCACTTAAGCAAGCACACAGGAGCCGGCCTCCTTCCCATCTCTCTTTTCGTCCCTCTCTTCCCCTGAATAAAGTGGGAGCCATTAATATTCATCTATTCAACATGCCGTAGCTTCCACATTCCTCCTCCCCATCTTGCGCACAGTGATTTGGATTGTGCCTGCTGGTTGAGTGACACAGGTCTCATCAAATGAAACCCACACAGCTTATATATACTCATGCGTCATGAAATTTTTCTGCCACACAAAAGCTGGAAGACCAATGGGAATGTGAAGGATGAGCTGTGTGATGTGCTTATTTCATCCTTATATAGACAAGACAAGCTGCTCTTCCCCTGAGCAAGCTCCATGCCACAGTGTGATTTGTGTGCTGTGTGTGTTTGTACTGTGAGTCTGTGTATGGAGCAGCTCTTCGTTGACTTGCTATCTGACAGACATGTAGACGTGTACATACATCATATGCAGCGCCAGTGAAAGAAGATACAGCTAAAACAAGTAATTTTTGAAATTAAAGTTTTGTTTATTTTGTTCTCCGAGAGAAGCAGAAGATTAGCTGGCATGTTTTTTAAATAAAGGGTCAGTTCATCCAAATTGTGCATCGATATACAGTAGTTTTGGTAGTACTCATAGTTTTGGTGATAGTTTTGGTTGTGTATGTGATGAGATGTTTGATACAAGAGGACCTTAAAGCAACTTTGTGTTTGCTCATGAGGGCACTGATAATAATAATTAATAATTCTAATAATATAATCCAGTGACCTCACTGCCTTAGCTTTGCTTTGTGCTTAGCAATAATGTAACAATCAAATGTTAGCATGCTAACACACTAGATTATACATGGTAAACCTTATACCTGTCAAACTCCTGCATGTTAGCATGTTAATATGTCGATGTTAGCGTGTAGCTCTAAGCACCACTGCCCTAGGTGCAGCCTTTCAGAACTGCTGTAGATGCTAAGTCTAGTTTAAATGTAATGTTTCAATTTAGGGGGAAGTTTTTTATACTAACTGCCACCATTATGATAGCAGTGGGAAAAGGTGGGTTTTCAACAAGTAGGTATCTTACACTGTCTTGGGGATGTAGAGCTCAGCATGGAAACACTGTGCAGGGGAAAATTGTACTTAAAACAGTATAACTTTGGGAAATACCCACCAAATTTGACTGATTCAAACAACTGAAAAGATAATAATCTACCGTTGCACAGAATGTGGACTGTAAATTTGTTTGCTTACATTTAAAGTGCAATAAGAAGCGATCTCTGGATTGCCAGTATGCAATTACATTGATGCATATCTTTTCAGTCTACATTTTTCAGTATATATTGTGTTAAAATAGACTTAAAATGTGAATTTATCTTTCTATATTGCTTTTATGTGCATATTCCTTTTTAAATTGTCAGTCCACCCTCATGGTTTAAGAAAATATAGTTGTACTGTATGCCCACCACAGTTTGGGGTGCGCCTGTGTCTGGATAATATCACTACATGAAACTACCTTCTCAGCACCACATACACTGATTTATCAATGCTGCTGCTAGTACTGCTTTAGTGTATTACTCACACTGATGAAGTCTACACTGCTCAGTCTTTATTTTCATCTCAATGCTTACTGTTCTCCATTGTTTTCACTTCAGTAGTTGCACAGTTGAAAATCTGGACATCTGGCCGGAGGACTTACACAGTGGCAACTGTGTCGGTGTCCACGTATGTGTGTTTGTGTGGGTAGGTGAGTGCTTGTACAGAATGTGTGCTTTGATTGCTTTGGGTGATTGACTGGACAGTAGCCAAGACATAGAATAAAACACCCACACAAAAAAACATTCTGTTAAAACAAGTATGAATTTATTCTTTCTTTATGCTGCATCTTTCAAGAACATCTTTTCTTCTTTTAAAGTAAAAATAAATAACAAATAAGCCAATCTGCCATATAGAATTATCATTTCTTTCTCAGATACAAAACATATAACATGCATACTGACAATCTGGTATAACTGGCACTTTTGTAGTCTGACAGTGACCTCACTGCCAGGGCCACTGAAGAGCACCTGGGCTCAGTTTGACCTCCTCTTAAGACACTCAGTAAAAGACTAAAGAGTTTGATGATACTGAATATTCCCTAAAATCATTGTAAATCAAGAACTCTGCTGACAACAATAAAATTCAAAGAGATAGTTCTCAACAACTCTCAAAACCAAATAGGAAAAAAGATTGTGTAAGGTTGTTTCTTTTGAATCCAGACTAACTGCCTTTGTGAGTGGATCCATGTGTGTATGTGTGTGTGTGTGTACTGTACCTCACTAACATTACCTCCTACTCTTTCACTCCTACTATATCTTGGCCTTGCCCTCATCTTCTCTGTTGGAGTTAGAGACATTCTCCTTCCATCCTTTCTCTGCCACTGAAGGCTGAGTGGAGTTTTAGGACAATAGTGTACTAAATAAGGAAAGAAGACTGAAGTTACTCTACATCAGCACAACTACGGTGTCTTGTTTCCTAAAAGGCAATGTGGAAACTTGTTCGGAGGAGGGCGGTATGAATAAACGCTGCTGCAAGAGAATGGATGTGGATGGAGTGGATGCCTATATTTGGTAGCATCCTCAATCTCCTTTTTTTCCACACTACTTCCGCTATTTGCTTACAACATTTCTTCTCCTCACTTATGCAAGCTCAGCATTAACAGTTCCTTCTGGGTTCAATTTTAAAGCCCGCCCCTCTATCACTTCACATCATCTCCATCAGTCTCTCTGCACATCAGTGTCAGTCTTAATTTATCTCCTGCACTCACTGACTCCAGACTCCCTCATTGCTCTCTTAGCGTATTTACAAATCAGCCAATTTACACCTAGTCTGTCCATCTGGCATCGCCCGACAATGAGTCACTGGAGTGACAAACCTACTGACGTATTTGCCTTTTGCAGCGTTGCTAGCTTGTGAATCCATTCATTCTCATTTATCCACTCACACAGACAGATGCCCAGCACAGCCAGTCATTTTGAGCCGCGTCTAACTGACACATCAGGTCCATTTGGTCAGTCCTTTTAGTCCACGCAGCAGTAATCTGGTACTTTATATTGGATTAGTGTTTTTACTCATTTTGCCCCAAATGTGTTCTCTTGAAAACAAAATAACTCTGCAGAACACCTTTAAATCCCTTTATATGTATATAATCTGTAGCCCTAAAGAAAACCATGATAGACAGCATGATTCAGGAAATATTCAGTGTAATATTTTATCAAGATCTTCATCTGCATTCAAGTCAACAATCTTTATAATTTATACATATCAATATGTCACAGAAAGACATCCAAAAACCAAAATCTATGGCTTCCTGACAGGAAGCATTCATTCCCTGTGGTTGTCGCAAACGACACCATATTTACAGAAAATGGTGAAGGGCATGATGGATGGAACAACTACTGACAAGTGGATTCATCACTTTTCTCCTGCTAGTTGCTGCTTCTACTGCCAGCACTGTCCCGCATAGTGTTTCCCTCTACTCTCACTTCTACTTTTCTTATTGCTTCATGAACATTGCCCCCCCCCCTTGTTCCTTTTTCTCTTCTTCTTTTTACTCCTGTTTCTTTAGACATCCCCTCCTCTCCATATCATTTTCCTTAACAGCCTTCTTCATTCATTTCCCTTCATCCCTCCCTCTCCTTCCCCATAATTTTACAGTAGATTTTCTTCTCCCCTCTCTCTCTCACACATAGTTAACTCGGCTTCACTGTGATCTGTCCTATAGAAGCACTGTTCTTCACAGTTTTCCTGGATAAAGATGAACTTGATGAACACTCACAGAATACATACCTATTTACATGACACTTTAAGTGGTTACAGTATTGTCATTACTGTGCATTCATTCTAACAGTAATTAAAGTATGTAGCAGCCATTTAAATGGATGCACTAATAGCACTGGTAGTTTTAACTAAGTTGAGGTGACAAAATTGACAACATTATTCACAACTGCTATCAAATTGCACTAGAGATGGACTCAGCCCTCGTGTCCCTGATTGCAGGGAATCATAACATGACTTCATACAGGTAAGACACAGAAAGCCATACCTGCAGAGTATTGTAAATATATGACCTTAGCTGAAAAAAATCTTACCAGCCCTGAAAAGTGTTAAGCCCTGCAGGTGGTAGATTTAGAACCTAACCATCCCCTCATCTCCTTCGCTGTGCCTTGAGAATTGGCTTACAGCAAAACAGGCAAAAGGGGTGTAAAAAGTCTAACAGGGGTCCTCACAGCCTTTAAAACAGGCTAGAAGGGACAGGGTGTGGTACTAAGAGTCTGATTCAGCCGACAAGCAGTTGGAGGTTGAGGCAGAGAGTGAAAACAGAAAGGGCTAGTAGTGAGAAAGAGGGTGGGAAGGGGGAGGGAGAGGAAGAAGATGGAGGCAGGTCAAACTCAGGTGGACATTCAAGCTCGAAGCATCGCAGGGTGACACCTGAGTCCTCATTGCCATAATTTGCCCAATATTCTTCTGGGTCAAGTTTAGGTAGTGCAAGTTCTTCCTCGCCCAGCTCGTACTTGACTACTGAGGTGGTTGTGGATGGGCCTTTCCCATGTAAACCAGCCTTGACAGTCTCTGAAGCCTTCTCAAATATACCTTTTGTGGATGACTGGGGCCTGTTCTTGTGGAACCACCAGCGGGTCTTGGTGCTGAAGGTGGTGGTGGTGGAGCCGGCGATGGAGCCAGGGTCGGGCAGGGGGCAGAGAGCGAAGTCCATCTCACGAAGGAAGCGAAGGTCCTGGCCACGGCGGGTGGAGGGAGAAGCACAGATCACTTCTGATGAAGAGACACGGGCCTCACGGAACCACTCCCAAAGGGCACGGGCCTCACAGCCGCAGGACCAGGGATTGGCATTGAGTCGGAGGAACTCAATGCCCTGGGTGTCCCTCAGGGCCTGGCTGGGGAGCTCAGCCAGGGAGTTGTTGAAGAGGAAGAGCATGGTCAGGCGGCCAAGATCACGGAAGGCGCGACGGTTCACCTGCCTGATGCGGTTGTCATGAAGGAGAAGGCGGTCAAGATTAACCAGCCCACGAAACACATTCTCTGAGATGGTGCGGATTCGGTTGCCATGCAGGAATAGCTGGCTCAGGTTGATGAGATCAGAAAAGATGTCGTCCTGCAGGAAGTGGAGATTATTTTCCTGAAGAAGAAAGGAAAAAATGGAAAAGGGTTACTATGTAACAGACACTCTGGAGTTTGTAATATTTGTCACTGGTCATTTGTAATGCTGTGTGTATGTATAGCCTATGTGTGGGTGGTTGCATGTGTGTGTGACTAACTGCGTGTCAGAGTTAACTGCATGAATTTGTATGTTGCTTCAGCACCCCTACCTGCAGGTAGAGGAACTGCAGGCTGTAGAGTTTGTGGAAGATGTCATGGGGCAGGGCAGTGAGCCGGCAGCGGTGCATGTGGAGGCTCTGGAGCTTCTCAAGGCCACGGAAGGCTCCTCCCTCCAGCCTGTGGAGGTTAGGGTTGTCCCCCAGGTCCAACTCCTCCAAGTCCCTCATCTCACTGAAGGCCCCAGCCTCAATCCACGTGATGTTGTTGGAAAACAGCCACAGAACCTGATGCAAGAAAACACGGTGTGATTATTGTTCTCAAGGGAAATTACTTAACATTAAAGCTGAAAACAATGTTAAACATGCTGAAATATAGCTTATCTATATGTAAGAACTAAAGATCATGTTCTTTGTCCTCCCTTGTAAATTGTGGTTTGCACAGTCCTGCTTACCTGAGTTCCGAAGCCAAAAGAGCCAACTCTAAGCTCCGTGATCCGGTTGTTCTGGAGAAACACGCGCTGCGACTCATAGGGCATTCCGACCGGGACGGCGGTGAAGTTCTGCGCCTGGCAGCTCACAGTCATGGGCGTCGGGTAGCACACGCAGTGATGCGGGCACCCCGATGCCGGACTCGGCTTGCCGAGGACCATCCACACCACCAGCCAGAGCGAGAGACCGCCTGGAGGAGAGC
>NW_018127909.1:1018627-1020806 GCF_001952655.1 Monopterus albus | reverse complement strand
CGTGCCGAGGACCATCCACACCACCAGCCAGAGGGAGAGACCGCCTGGAGGAGAGCAAAGAGAGAGAGAGAGAGAGAGAGGTGAGCGGGAGCTGGCCGTGGTGCTGAACTCCTCTGTTACCAGCAGTGTACAGCAGCATTCAGAGCCCAAACGGCTCGATATTTACATTGTACCTAAAACAAATGTATATGCTATTAGTGTCTCTCATTTTAGCATGAAGTGCATCTAGAATAACAGGATGAACAGATACAGTTTTATCTTTTCACAATAAATGAAGTTTGCACCTCAGCACTAGACTTGTATCGGGCATTACGCACAGCATAATCACAAAAATGTTTAGTCAAAACATGACAGTTATTTCGTAAAGTTAAGCAAAAGTTCTTATTTTATTCCACTTCCCATCCTGCACATGCATTCTGACTATTACAAATAATACACTAACTGTTTGACAGAACTTCTGAGTTTCCCTACGGTTTTGCATTGTATCACACATCCAAATGTATATCCATTTTCGATGTTACATTTAATATACCAAAGTGCATCGAGAGTTCTTTGAATAAAAACTTTGAAATTGTTGCCCAAGTTTTAATGAAAAGCAGCATTAGCTGTGTCTGAAGAATCCATGGAGTGTACAAAACCAAAAGAAGAAAGAGAGAAACTTACTTTTGCAGCTACGCGTAATGGAGCATCGTCGGCTCCGAGAAGTCGAAAAGGTTTCCATCCTGAACCAAAGCCCAAAGCGAGTTAGCCTAAGACGCCGAAGTAAAGCCTGCTATCTCCGCTGATGCCCTGGTTCCCGAGTCGGAGCGACTGAGAGTGTGTCGGTTGATGGCTACCAGTGGCCCATATATACTCAAGCATCCTGTTATTGCCTACGGCAGTGGGCACCGTGGAATCTCCTACGTCATCGATCCAGGGTCATGAATGAGTGAAGGCGGTAAGAAACGGAAAGGGGAGGGGCGACCGTAGGGGATTCTCTTGGAGAGCCTGTACGCGCGTAAAGGGCGGTTGCGCCCAAACTCGGCGAGAGGAGGAGACTTTCTCGACGCACATAGAAACAAGAGGGAGGGCGAAAGACTGAAAGTAGAAACACTGACGGGAGGGGCAAGGAGAGGGGGGCGAGTGAAGGCACGGTGCCCGGTAATGATGACTGGGCTCTGTGGAGGAGCGGAGGAGAGTAAAAGAAGATCGCACAGCTCGTTTCCTGACTGGCTCTTTCAGAGACGATTATGGTCTGTTTCCGGCGCGCTGCAACCAGACAGAAAGATACGAAAAAGGCTTAGATGGTTCTGTCTTAGGAAAGAAGGATGCCCCCGAATTATGATTCAGCCACAAAAGAGCATTACGTGCCAGAAGAGGAGAGTCACTCAAAACAACCGCGACTGAGTAGTAATTGTTGTGGAGGTTAACTATGACATGCCCCAGTCATGCTGTTTGTACAGTACTTTAATTATAACTCCTCACATACTTCTGATGATGTGAAATTAAGAGGCTAAACAAGGCAAGAGTGGTCAGATGCAAGTGTGCTTGTTTACTTTTTAAGAACATTTGGATCAGATCACACTGAATTTGCTGAGGTGATTGGGCCTGTTGAAATGTAACCTGGTTTTATTACTTACTTCTGTGCTTTGATTGCACTAGGTCAAATATTGTTGAGTATCTTATTTAATTGATGTGGACTGATAATGGAGTCAGAACACACAAAGACAGCAAAACACAACAGATTCCTTAATATGCATCTCACTTCAAGTCTGTGTGGTGTGTGTCTGTCCCTCAAGCTGTCACTGTTTGTGTTTGGCCACCAGCTGTAAACAACATAGCCTCAAATGTGACCCGTGATAGGGAAAACTGTCATTTGGTATCTTGTGTAATCAAATTTAGTTTCAAAATATAGTTTACCTTTTGAGTGACCAGAAAAATGCAAATCCCTGTATAATGTAGTGCAACCCAATACAAAAGTACTATAAAGTCCCAAAAGTACGAAACACTTTCCAGTATAGTCCAGTTCAGTACAACAACAGCATAAAGTACATCCTCAGGTAGAGTCAATACACAAATGTCTAAAGCTGTATAGTCTCAACAAAACAAGCTAGCATTATTAGCATGGCTATTGAACTGTACTGCATTACACCAAATGTGTTTCTATTTTTCTGATCACTGTGCAAGATAAAGAAATTAA
>NW_018127909.1:984293-1018610 GCF_001952655.1 Monopterus albus | reverse complement strand
GTAACACTATACAAACAGTACTTTGAAATTACAGAAACATTATTTTCACAGCAACCTTACTGAAGTTCCAGCTGTGTGAGCAGAATATGTCATAGTTGACCTTGGAGAATAATTTAAATTTATTTATTAAGTTTGACATTGAAAGTAAATGGAGATTGCTGCTCAGGCTGAGAGCCATGAGAAAACAGACAACAGAAGCACACCCATTCATAGAAACACACAGGTGGCTCAACAGATGAAGGTATGAGGGTGGAAATAGTCACACATAAGGAAGTGTACATGGTTGCACACATGCTCACTCATCAGCGTGCATACAGTACAGTGTACATACACTCTTTGATTACCCACACTCCGCACAAAGCCAACTGAGCCACAGGCATGATAAACAAATGAGTAACTGTGGGGATCCATTACATTGCGTGTGTTGCTGTTCCCTCACACCTCCTGCTTTGTCCTTTTCTGGACTAGTGCACAAGCATTATTGTCCACTGGCCATCGGGGACCGACACCTTACAGGCTTTCCCTTAACACACACCCACTGTGCCAGCTGTGCAGGTGTGTGTCTGTATACTACATGGAAAAGATTCTCTTTTTTCTTCTCCTGTTCTTTTTCCTATATGATATGGACATTTTCCTTTTTTTCTTGCTGACTTGCAAGCACATGGAGAACCTTCATATCAGAGACAAATTCCTTGTGTGTTAAAACACAGTTGGCCAATAAATGTGATTCTGATTCGGTGTGCTGACAGCTTTTAACAGTGCAAGTCTGTGTACATGCCTGCCTGCCGTGGCGTTGCTTTGTCCAAATGCCACCACGGAGTGTCAGTCAGTCAGTGTTGTGCCAGTCACCCACGCAGCAGGTTTGCAGTACTGTGTAGGCACTATCTCCTCAGTGAGTGTGATGATCGCTACGTGGTGTTTGTGTAATCCCCACGCCGAAACAAACTAAGGCTTCCCCGGTCCACACCCACTCCAGCACAACTGAGTCTCCTGAAGTTAGTGGCTGAGGAATTCTGTTTTGTGTGATATCAACACCAGCCCACTAATATAACAGGTCAGAGTGGATGTTGGTAAAGTTGATGGGATAGTGTATTGGAGGTGTGTCTGTTAAGGTAACAACACATCCCTCAGACCCGTGATGAAGATATTAAAGACAGGTAATATCTTCCTGTTATTGAACTGCAACTGCAGAAGACACGCTGGCTTAGAATGCTTTTCTTTACTAGCATCCTGCAGAGGTGTTGATTTAATAAGGACACCCAGTAAGGGAGAATTACTTTTACATGGATAATTTTATTTGTATTTTTAATCAAAAGACTTTTCTTGCATGCACCACTTGTATATTTGTGTCCCACTGGGAGACACTAATGGGGAGACTAGTGTAGAAAGACATGAGGATGTGCACTGCCCCCTCACATTTACAGTAGACATTGTGGTGTGCATGAATACTCACAGTACATAGTGTCAAGAAAACCAGCACATGTACTTCTGGAAGGTGACTCAACGTGTCTGATTGTTTGGTAGCAAACTATCTAACACATTGCTCACTGGCACGGTCCGTCTATCTGTCGCACATCTACACAGGCAGCAGCATCTTATAGCGCCTGTCCAATTGTCACTGACAAAGACGCTCGTGCTGTTCTTCTCCATCTTGCACCCCTCCCCTCTCCTACGTTGCTTGTCTCTTTGTCTTCCAGAGCACCCTCCTTTTCTTTTACTGCTGGTGTCTTTCATTTGTTCTGTCCCTTGGCGTCACCACTTCCGTTTAACCATATACTGCTGCTTTCTTTCCACACACTGGCACACAGTCTGTGCCACAATGGGTACTGGAGTGGCATGTAATTAGTTTCTTCTTCTTATAAGGCAACTAGTTTTTGAGTTTTTGAAATGCTAGACAGCCCTAAGAGACAACGTCATCACTATTGTGTTAGTAGTTTTATCAATAATTCTGTACTTTAAAGGTCAAGAATTAGTTTAACTGATTTTTTAATTATTCTGTGAATTAAAGAAAATGTGTAGTAATTAATAGGATATTCAAATACAGTATAGTAAGCAGCTCTGTGTTAGGGGTTGCCTAATGATTGTACAGGGCCACAATCTGCTATCGGGTCTGGGGACAGAAATGTAGACCCCCATTGATCCCCCACTATATGCTTCACATTTCCTGTGCAATGTGTATGTACTTTGTTAACTGAAGTTTGGGAATGAAGACTATAGCCAAAAGACTATGTTTAAGAAAGGTTAACAAGAGTATTGGCATTTACTGGATAAGGAGAGTCTTTAAAAAAATTTGCATTGTGGGATTCAATTGTGATATTGAAGCTTAACCCTAGGGACTAAGTAGGACTTTTTTCTTTTTGTAATATGTTTCTCACAAGTCCTTAATCTGTATTGGAGTGAGGTGCCAACTTGCTTTAGTACCCCTTTAAGTACCTCATCTAAGGGGCCCAAAGGCAGCTATACATGGCAACATCATATTATTTGTTTACACTCAGTGTTTACTAAAACACTGTATAACTTTAAGGTCTAAGAAATGTGGTGAGTGTCTTTCCTTCCTCATATAACTTTGACAAGGATGTTTTGGGGGATATTTTAAATTAAGTATTAGAACTGTGGTTTCCTGTTTCACGAAAAAAGAAACAGGGACCTTATTAAAAATGTTCAGAAATTCCACAAGGTCGCTTTAAAGCCCCTGAAATTTCAGTCTAAATTGTGGTTTAGAAGACCATGCAGTATGGATTTATGACACAGGTCTGCAATAACCACTAACGAACTCCTACACTATGAACGCGGAGCCTTTGGGACCCTAACTGTCTGTGCCCTGGGGCAGTTTCCACTTTATTCATCTGGTAATCCAGTCTTGCTGTGACTATAGCAGGTGTATATTTTTCTATGTCAGATTACCAATAATGCAATTGTTTGGGCCTTTCATTCACACTGAAGATGGTTTTATAACCAACAAGCACATAAATACAGAATTACAAAACATGTGTGTACAGTGTAACTATCCTAAACCTAATCAATGCTGGTTTCTGTTCCAGCTTGTACAAATGCTCAAAAGGGTCATTCTTTGTACTGGGAGACAGTGTGCAAAGTGGCATTACAAAATTAATACTTTGTACTGTAAAGCTCATTTCTCAAGAGGGCGGCTGGACTCACTCTGCTTTCTTTGGTCAGTACAACTTCCTGTCCTCTTTTTTTCTCCAGCACAACACTTGTATAATACTCAGCCATATGTGTTCAGATCAATACTGTGCTATGTTCCTTCTCCTCCAGCCCTCTCTCATTCACTCACAAAAAGTGGTTTGCCTGTTGCTAAAAAAAAACTAGCAGTAGCCTGTTGCTATTACCCCTATGTCCAGAGGCATCCTGGGGGATGCTGTCCATAGAACCTGAAGGTCTGAAATCCGATTCCAGCAAGACACTGCATGTTGTAACCCTCTTTCTCTTCACCCAGCACTGCCCTGTTAAGGCATCTATAATTTAAGTTTTAATTCTTCATCTGCAATTGTTTAATAACGCCTGAATATTCTCAGGTCAGTAATAGGTGCCATTTTCAATTGTTGATTTTTTAGAAGCTTTGTTAAAGTTCACTTGTACATAGTAGCCTGTTTAATTCAAGTTGGAGGGGTCCCACAAGCTCCCAAGTCTGAACATAACCAGCTGTCAAATTTATTATACCAAGACAAAAGGTTAAGAGTTTGTGGGTCTGGGTAATGCGGCAAAGCTGCTCTGGGGCTGAGAGTGGTGGAAAGACAGGACTACACATCTTTGGTGGACCAGAAAGAGGGCAGGGGAGGGACCGGGTGCTAAGACACACCAGTAAGAGTCAAGGCAGATGACTAACTATTAACAAGAAATTGCACTCACAACTGTGTGAGTCACTACTAGGGCTGGATAAAGAGAGGACATCCCGTAGGTGGTGAGGACTGGAGACAGCAGATACAGTAGGAAGACAGAACACCATGCAGTGGAAGAATGAAAGCGAGTGTTGACTGCTTCTTACTGGCAGGAGGACACCCGGAGAGATGGAGACATTGTATTGGCCTGGAGCTGAGAAGAAACTCCAGGACAGAGTAAATCAAATAACTTTTCTATACAGGTGGAGGGGCGGAGTTAGGGGCGGAGTCTGTAGTAGTACAGACAGGGGCTAGACAGGACACAGCGATCACAAACACCTGACAGCTCTGCAACACAACAACTGTGACACAGAACAGAGCATTTTAAGTAGGGTGGAGTTAGCAAGTGTCAGGTGTGGGCAATTACCCAGGTGCATAGCTGAGAACAGCCCAAGATGAAATAGGGTGAGAGAGCAGAGCATGACACCAGCTGATGTCTGATTGTGAGCCATTTACAGTAGTAGCTAAAATTAGGAAGGCACCTAGGAACACACGACATTACACAACATTAGTCTGATCTTTCCTCATCTTTTTTAGATGCTGACTCCTCCCCACATCTTCTGAACACACAGGGACCAAACTCATATCAAGCCCTCATCCCCATCAAACTCCCAGTGAAACAACAAACCAGATGACCCTCAAATGCCAATGTAACAGTGCTACTATGATTTGTAACTGCAAAGTAATTACTGAATTTCAAATAATAATCCATCACCATAGTTGTCACTGAAAAAGTTATCAGATTACTGTATTGTGTTACCAAGGAGTTCATTACTCTCTAGAACTGCTCAACACAAACTTGGCTGCAATTTCCTCATCAAACCAAATCCAAATGTAACTACCACAGACTGTAGAGAGAGCAGCAGCTTGCAAGATCTGTAGCTTTTGTATTTGAAAGCACTGTCATCTGAAAATCAAGCTTGTACATTGCCCTGGCTGCCAAATAAGCACACAGGCACTCGTATCCAAGCTGCCATACAGCACGCGCTAGAGACTGGGATTTGTCCTTTATGAACGAACACACTTCAGACCATATTTCTACATTTCCACAACCTGAACGTCACTCTAAAAGCCAGGGTGTGCTTGAGACTGGCTAGTTTGTACGCAGTGCTGGATAACCAACTGGGATCGATGGGCCCAGAGCCCTAGAAAATTCAGAATTATTTCACATTTTGGCTTACATGTTTCATATACAAAATTCAATTTGTGCTTGCTCTAATGCACACAAGCAGTATGGTGCCAGCAGATATTCCAGCACAGAAATGTGGTTCATGTCCAAAGGTTAAGGTGTAGCTGTTCCATACACAAGGCATTCATGTTGTGGCATTTGGTTATAAAAGCGACTGAAATTATTTTATGAAGATTCAAAGAGAATTTGAGAAAAAAGATCAGCTCCTATGTGACTTTCTCATCTCCACACACCGGGCCGGTCACTGTGTGAAGTCTGCATTATTGTCTGATTGCTAGTTTTACAAAGTCAGAATCAGAATCAGCTTTATTGGCCAGGTGTGTCGGACACACGAGGAATTTGACTCTGGTACATCGGCTCTCAACGTGCATGTACATATCCCCATGCAAGGGGCAAGTAAACAGTAAACCAACATAAGGCTCTAGTATAACATAATAAGCAGTATTAACAGCAACAAACAGTCCAAACAATGCAAAATATGGAGTATAAACAGGAAGTAAACAATGCAAACAGACAAACAGAATGCTCATTGTGAAATGAGATAAACAGGAATAAAACAGAGTACATATTTACAGGTATTGCACTGAGAGTCATTGTCCAGTCATACTGTCGTGGGTCAAGTGCTAATCAGAGTGACAGCCTAGGGGAAGAAACTGTCCCTGTGCCTGGTTGTCTTGGTGCACAGTGACCCGTAATGCCGTCCAGGGGGGAGGAGTTCAAACAGATTGTGTCCAGGGTGTGAGGGGTCTGCAGTGATCCTCTCCGCCCTCCTTTTGACCCGTGAGGTGTACAGGTCCTCCATGGAGGGCAGGCTCACACCAATGATCTTTTCTGCAGTCCTGATTGTCCACTGAAGTCTATACTTGTCCTGTTTGGTTGCTGAACAAAACCAGACACTGATGGAGGTGCGGAGAACAGACTCGATGACTCCTCTGTAGAACTGTATCAGCAGCTCCTGGGGCAGGTTGAACTTCCTGAGCTAGTGCAGGAAGTACATCCTCTGCTGTGCCTTCTTGATGATGGTCCTAATGTTGGATGTCCACTTCAGGTCCTGAGAGATAGTGGAGCCCAGGAACTTGAAGGACTTTACTGCTGATACAGTGCTGCCAAGTATGGTGAGGGGGGTAAGGTGGGGGGCTTCTTCCTGAAGTCCACTGTCATCTCCACTGTTTTGAGCATGTTTGGCTCCTGGTTGTTACAGCTACACCACAGGACCAGCTGCTCAACCTCCCGTCTGTAAGGCTGACTCGTCGTCATCTCGGATGAGACCAATGACCGTTGTATCATTAGCAAACTTTAGGAGCAGGACAGAGGGATCCTTCAAGATGCAGTCATTGGTGTAGAGTGAAAACAGCAGAGGGGAGAGCACACATCCCTGGGGGGCAACTGTGCTTATTGTCCGGGTGCTGGATGTGACCTGCTGCTTCCTGTCTGTCAGAAAGCTAGTGATCCACTGACAGGTGGGGGCAGGCACAGTGAGCTGGGTCAGTTTGGAGTGGAGGATGTCCGGGATGATGGTGTTGAACGCCGAGCTGAAGTCCACAAAGTGGACCAGGCCTATACATTATATCTCTTCGGTTGGGTTAGCCCCATACTACACAGAAACGTCAACCGCGACGTCTCTGGTGCCAGCTTTGCAGCTGGCCATAGCAGTAGTCAAAACATGAAGCAAATCGATGTGTGTGTGTCTGTTGATTAAGTGGTGTGTAGCTAAAAACATTCTCACGCGACCTCTAGTGACATGTCATGACATTAAACATAAGAACATATTATGGCTAAGGCTACAGTTATACACATCATAATAATAATATTAAACACCCTGTCTGCTGACAATCATCAACTTTTCTCTCTAGTTATCCTTGACCAGATGTACCCTGTAGAAACTCATAAGCATGCCTAAGCATTTAACAGTCTAACTAGACATCCTATCTCCACTAAACATTTCTAATACATATGTCTTCCACAGCGGGGAGGGATGGTTTCCTGTAACCACTGATGCTTTTCAGGCTCCCCCACACAGACGACGGGTCACTGGCTGAAACCTGATCTTTCAGCTTTTTGGAGTAGCTCCTCTTTGCTGCTCTGATCTCCCTTGCCAATGTGTTCCTGGCCTGCCTGTACAGGATCCTGTCCTCTACCTCTCTAGGCCTCCTCTTTGGCACAATGAAGCTGCTTGAGTTTACTGTGAACCAGGGCTTGTTGCTCTATGTGCAGAAGGTCTTGGTGGGCACACACACTTCCTCACAAAAGCTGATGTATGTCACAGTGTCAATGAGTTCATCCAGGTCTGAAGAAGCACCCTCAAATACATTGCAGTCTGTGTAGTTGAAGCAGGCCTGTAGCTCTGACTTTGCCTGTTCAGTCCGTCACTTCACTGTTTTGATCACAGGCTTTGCAGCTTTCAGTTTCTGCCTTTATGTTGGGATGAGATGGACCATGCACTGTTCAGAGAGTCTAAGGGCTGCATGGGGGACAGAGTTGTGATTTTGTGTCTGGTGGGACAGGTGACATGCTGTCTGTATTTGGGCAGTTCGTGGGAGGGATTTGCTCTGTTAAAGTCCCCTAGAACAATAAGTGGAGATGTTCAGGATGTTCTAGCTCCAGGCTAGTTATCTCTTCTGCTAGGAGCTGTAGTGCGCTAGCGTGGGCCTGTGGTCTTCTGTAAGCTCCTGAAGTCTTCCGGTTCTTGTACCATGCTAACTCTGAGAGACGAGGCAGTCCAAGTAGCTTCAATACAGTGCTGATTTATTCAATGAACACAGGTAATAATTAACATTACACGCTCAGGTATCTTCCACCTCCAACATGCACGCAGGCAGCTGAAGGATGAAAAAGACCCTGAACCACAACAGGCCTATACATTTATCTCTTCGGTTGGGCTAGCCCCATTCTACACAGGAACGTCAACTGTGACGTGTCCCTGGTGCCAGCTTTGCAGCTGACCATAGCAGTAGTCAAAACATGAAGCAAATCAATGTGTGTGTGTCTGTTGATTGTGGTGTGTAGCTAAAAACATTCTCACACGACCTCTAGTGACATGTCATGACATTAAACATAAGAAAATATTATGGCTATGGCTGCAGTTATACACATCATAATAATACTATTAAACATTCTGTCTGCTGACAGTCATCAGCTTTTCTATCTAGATATCCTTGACCATATGCACCTTGTAAAAACACATGAGCATGACTAAGCATTTAACAGCCTACCTAGACATCCTGTCTCCACTAAACATTTTTAATACATACAAGTACCTAACCTAGTGTGTGTGTGTTACACTATAGCGCAACCAATACCGTGCTGCCATGTTCCTACCACCTTTGTACAGTCCACAAAAGTGCTCTGCTAAAGGAATCCCTATTTAACTATCCCACACTGAGTGGATGTTCCAAACTGTGTATGAAATCACACAATTAATAGGTATCTCACCAAACCACGGAAGCATGGCTACACGAGATGACATGACCACAGTGTACACATTCATCAGACTTTAGAGTCAGACCCTAATGGCCCTGAAGCTCCACTGGGCATATTAACATGCATGTTTGCTGAGTCCAGTGGCTTGTCAACAAACTACATGACAGCAGTGACATATACTTTTCCAGGACACACACCTTACATTATATTTTTCTGGTTATGGTGGAGACTGGCAATTATCTGACAACACTCAGGATTCAGATACTTTCATTAGCATCCGTATCAAATGATGAACAAGCCTGACAGAAAAGCATTCACTTCCCCAGTGGCCACACAGTTACGGGTAATGGACGGGAAATGGACTGTTGAATAAACACATGAACTAACTATTAATGGCTATTTTGCTACTTTTTTTCCTGCAGTCTGCCTGTAAGACCAGTCCTCCCTCCTCTCCCTCATCCCTACTCATCAGTCCCCCTCTCCTCTCCTTGCATCCGTCTGTTCCCGTTCATCTTTTATTTTTAACCCTCAAGCTTGCCTAATGCATGACGCAGATAGGCGCGTAATACAGACACAGTAAATTAAAGAGGGAAAAGGCCTGGGTTGCAGACAGAGAGAGAGAGACAGAGACTGATATGAGAGAGGAAAATGCAGACATAGGGGATCTTGTTAGGGAGTGCAGAAGGAAGAAAGACTCCGTTAAAAGCCGGGGGCGAGGGGAAAGTGGTGAGACAGACCAGAGAGAAAAGCAGAAATGTTATCGTCTTTCAAATTACACATAACTTGGAGCATAACAGGTATCCTTCCTAAAACGTGTCACCTGGAAGACATCACTGAAAAACCTGCCAGCAATGTTTTTATCCTCTGCTGTGGTGTGAACCATGTCCAAAAAAAGAATCACGATCAGTATTGTATTCCCACTTTTTCCCTCTCCCCCCATCTATCTTCCTGAAAGCTCAACACACCCACTCATTTGTTTGAGCAGAAAGAAGAGGAGTTACATATCAATCTCACATCACTCAGCAGACAGACAGACTTTTCATAGAAGCACTGAATGAGCATCAACACTCCATGACGCACACCAACTGTCAGGTCGAGGGATTTATGCATTCGACTGTGTTGGTATACGTGTGTGCGTGAGTGCAAATATGTGCAAATGTATGTGTGTGATGTTCATTTGGGTGGATGCACAACAGATCTAGTCAGTAAGTAGCTCCACAGAATTGCATAGCACAGAGGAATACGAAAGTTTTTCCTCCATAAGGTCCAACGCCTTTATCCTCGTCCCCTGCAACTTATAGAAATGAGCACACACAACTCATAACTGGATGACAAAACTAAAATTGTCCACCCCTCCTACTCAACATACGTGTCCAAGCTGTTTCCAAACTTACACATCACACTACCTGCACATAACAATGGGAGCATCCAAATTACTGCCAACTGTAATGATGAATAAGCCCGCAGGCAGGATTACATTGCTCAAATATCACAGTACAATTAATACTGATGACACATTCAATTGCTGGCAGAAATCAGCGACTTTGATAGGAAAAGAAAAAAGATAACAATAGATAACAATAGAGAGAATCATCTGCCTGGTGGTTTTATTTGATGCGCATGTAACTCCAAGTAAACTCATTAAACTTGCTGAGAAACCAATTACAGTGCAGATAGTGAGAAGGGAGAGAATGACTTCCTTCTGGTTTATGGAGGATCAAACATGACTAATGAACAAAACAATTAATTGGAAAATACACCAATAGGTTAAATCAACAGACAAACAAATAAATGAAACTAAAAGTTAAAGCATATATAGTATGTGTTCACTGGAAAAGACATAATTTAAAAAATTATATAGTATGATAAATAACAAAAAAATTGATGTTACACTGACAAATACAAATATGTTAAATAAATTTCAGAATAAACAAGTAAATTCAAACCATTCAATAAAGTTATGAATCCATTTCATAGTCATTTCAATATAAGTAATTTTTTCTAAATCTTTTATTGCCACCTTTAGTTTTACCTCGGACAAATATAAATTTTCAAATTACAAAACATATTTTCATTTTGCTTTTGATTTTACTCATTTGCATGTTTTAATCAAATGTGTAGGTTTGGTTTGAGTAATCTGAGGGCCACAGAAAATTGTGGGATTCTTCTGAAGAATTACACACTGTCAGCTGTAAATGAAGTGTCCGTCCGTCCGTCTGTCTGCCCCCCTGATAACAAAAGAGATGCAGGAGCTGTACATCCTTGGCTTCTTTTACCAATCAAGAGTGTCAGGTCAGCTTCCATATCATCTGAAAGGAAAAATCCAGTGTGTAAAATGAGCACAATAATAAATTAATTCAACCCGAAAGAATGTAACAGTATTTTTGAGAAATTTACTCATGCGGATTACTGGTTTTGTGTAATTTGAGATACTAAATCAAATTAAATTTGTAAAGGTCAGACTCCTTAGGCTAATTTTACCTTGTGAATGAGAAGACCTCCACAGAGAGAAACTGACCCTAAGATGACAATGAAGATAAAGTGAATATTTCATTCATTTAGTTTTGTTTCTTTATTCCATTTTATTTATTCTTCGCTTTTCCCAGTTGTTTTGATGATCTCATTTAGTTGCACCTGGCGATGGCCTAATAATTTTTTCTTCCAATATGCAAAACATGGGGCTGATAAAATTAGTCTTGAAATGACAGATGAAAGATAAACTCAGTATTAGACATGACACAATAGACATGCACGAATTTTTAGAAGTTTATTTATTTAGTTAGTTAGCTTTGTTGTTGTTTTTTGTTTGTTTGTTTGTTTATTTGTTTTACTGTAAAGCACTTTTTAACTGTGTTTTGAAAGGAGCTATTCTAAAAAGTTTTTTAAATTTATTTTACTGAGTCATGTCTGGTCTTCCAAAAGCAGCTCAGAAGATCTTATAAATTTCACTCGGTAGCCCTACAGACTGAAGAAATCCTCCTCACATTTCCTCTCATTAAGTCACTGTCCCTAGAGGCTTCCATTGTAAATGAGCTGCTGTCCAACCTCTCTTGTACAGAAATTGAAACTCAGACTGTTATTAGGTAAATCACATTTCTTTTTTGTCCAGCCGAACACCTGAGTGACCTCACCCCTCTGGGAAGAGGAACTGTGATGGGGAACATAAGTTACTAAGAAGATGCGAGCACACGCCTCATCAGCTTCTAATCAATGTCATAAGTCTGAGTGGTTGTGAGTGGCCACTGTCTGAGCAGCCAGTCAGGTGGGCAGACCTGCTGAAGTCACCAGAGAGAGGAAGTGAGAGGGTGGCTATTGGGTGGATATGCAGTTGTGTAAGGGTGTATGCTTATCCTCCCTCTCTCTCTCTAACCATTATTTAGCAGTGTGGTACTTCAGGGAGTCATTAGGCTCTTATAAGCTATCACATAATGCCCTGCTGGAGAGACGGTCCCAATTCACTGAGTGACATCAGAAGCAAAGCTGGAAATAAGAGCAACTGCACGTGTGCCTCTGTGCCCATGTGTGTGTGCCGACTTGCGTTTGGGTCTACTCCCATATGAACGTCCATATGTGTGTTTACTTGCATGTGCGTGTGTGCCCATCTGACGTCAATACTCCTCCGAACCATATTTAACTGGATAGTGAGGAAGGCTCACAGCACCTTGTAGGTGTCTTACCACAGTGTATTTATAGAGCGAGCTAAACTTGGCACTAGTGTGACAGGTGAAGTGTGCCTTTCTGTCTAGTCTGAAGGGGGGAACAGGGCCAGTCTGAATGGAGAGTATCTTTTCTGGAGCAGGACTGTGTTAGAACTTGTTCTGGCTCAACAGGATTTTTACACTTGGTTCAAAAGCAAAAACAGAAGGATTTCAGGGAAAAGGGATGTAACAAAAATTATAATGAAAATGCTCAATAAATGTGTCACATTTGTCACAAAAATAACTTTTGTTAAAGTAACTTGGGTGTTTCCTCTATCACATAGCCATAAACCAATGTGACATCATGACAAGATATTTCCTGTGCTAAAAAATAAAAAGCAACAATAAGGTGAAAGCAATGAGGCCGAGTCATTTTTCCCTGCTGCAGACCTCTTCCTACTGCTTTTTCTATTTCTGATTCTCGCCCCCAACTGCATCTTTGTGTGGTGACGACCTTGTGCTAAGCTGTATCCACTACAACTAGGAAGTCTCCATTCATTGTGCAATTTTCATTCATGTGTAATAACTGAGAGTTTCACTCACTTCAATTCATCCAGTCAATTAGGTGCCTCAGGAGAGCAGCGAAGAGGATGGAGCCACATTTGAAACCTCAGCACATCACATAATGGTGGCGCAGGTTACCAGTAACTTCATAACAGTACAAAGTAATGTTACAATAAGTAGATTTTAAAAATCGCCATTTCTTTTTTTTCAGTGACTTCATCTAAACACTAAAGTACTGCATCAAATTCAGAGCCTCGTTTCTGGTTCTAGGGCAACAGATCGCACCACTGGTGAATTTTTCAAACACTGACCCAGGATCAGACAGTGAAGTGATTTAAAATGCAAAGTCTATTGATTATTAATAGGAGTCTTCAAAATGGAGACTCAAGCTTCAGGCTGCAATTGCAAGCCCAGACAACAGCATTTTAAGCTGTTATACTGGAATAAAAAAAATCAGAAGATACAAGTCTTACAAAGTAGCTACCCAAAGATATGGCTGTATTTCACAGTTCTGGTTAAAGAGGAGTCCAAACATGCAGGAGTTAGAACATCAAATGATAAGTATTGTGGCAACAGATTAGTTTAATTATATTGTTCTTTGATGTAAAAAAAAAAAAAACACAATATAGTGTGAGAATTTAGATGCTAAAAAATTAACCATCCTTCTTTACAGTAAAACTCTCACCACTGTAATCTCTGCCTTCCATTAATGGAAATGATATATAAACAAGGTCAAAGTTCAAATTCAACTTCAGTACCTTTAGTTTGCCTAGCTACTCTCTCATTGGAAATAACAGCCATGCTCTGCACAGTGTCAAATCTGAACTTTTGATGTGAAAGTCCTGCTGTGGGGTAACATTACTTCCCCAGAGGTATACATAAACCTTGTTAACAGATACAGTATGTGCAGAAAAGGATGTTATGTGTAGCCAGGGCAACATCCACATCTCCCAGATGTCAGCCCTGTGAAGCTCTGTACAACAAACCCTCTGACTGATTGATCCAGGAAGGCTGGAAACATAACACTGGAACTGACTTGGACACATGAGTTACACACAAAATTCAAACAAGTATAGTGGAAAACATCTCTAAACAACACCTGTGCATGTTCACTTACATGCAAACTAAACCAGATTTACCAGAGTAAATGCATTAGCCAGACTTTCTACAACTTAAAACATGGGAAATTCATCAGTCTGAGGCTCAATGCTTGCAAGGTGATTGTGCCATTTGGTCCTGCCCCACCCCTACCCCCCAACACCCCTTTTTGGCAATATTTGACACAGAATAAAACATAGTTGAGCAGTGAAAACTTTAAAAGGTGATATTTTGCAGGGGCTTTGTGTTGGATTGCATCAGATTGTGCAGGTGTTTCTTTTGTAAGTAGTCCCTGGAAATTGCATCATTATTGAACTGTACATAGTATTTATCCACACTGGCAAACCTGTCAAAACTTCTATTTTTGACTCTTTTCAGCAAGACGCAGTGCCGCAAGCAACAAATTACAGTCATGGTTACTATAAAACCACAGTGGTAATTAGACCACCCCAGACTGCTTCACTGGATATTGGGATATTGTATACTGAAGAATCAGTGTATGAACTTTAACCTCATTTGCACAACGGATGCACATTTGAAACAAGTGAGAATCAGCATGTTATTGTGTTAGATGCAGTATATTCACATTGGAGTGTGCATCCATGTTATCAGCGACAATAATAGTCTTTTATGTTATTTAAATAGAAAGTGTACAGATTGGTCAATGAGTTTGAAGGGACATAGTGACTCATATGTATGTGCTGTGGCCGTCATTTCTGGGCTAACAATTGCTGAATAACACATTGATGTAGTTTACCGAAATTCAGCTCGCTATATTTGTATAATGTGAAGCACTCTCCGCTATTTAAAAGCCCTGAGCTATAAAAGTCTTCTCATCACTGATGTCACTCAGTGGATAAACCATGACAGTGTACAGATTACATTATGAATAATATTGTTTGATATCTTTGAATATTTGATAAGCCTTAGGAAAAGAGGTAAGCATTGCTTAATTGATCACATTTTATAAAAAGAAAGTGTGAATGCTGAAATGTGGTCAAATCCATTTCAGTGCTGACGTTTGCAGACCACAAGGGGCATCAATATTCTCTTTGGTCAGAAAGATAAATAATGGATGGAATCATTCATTGCAGAAAGATTCAAAATGTCATGTGTTGCTTTAGACAGAGTGCTATGGCAGAGGAGAGTGCTTTCATCTTTCACACATCAACAATGTAAGTCCAAATGATTTTCCATCAATACAAATCAAATCTGCGACTGCAGCACACATTATACTGAGTGATTACACTGTGAGTGGACGGGGAATAGAAATTGCAAAGTACCTCAAGATGTGCTGTAGCAATAACAACTTCAGTGAGACGATCGATTCGTTGAGTTATCTGAATGTGTGAAGTAAGCTGCTGGTGTCTTGGAACAAAAGACAACAAGGTTCCAGTGTAACATTTTATCTTATACTGTAGAACTGCTCTGGCATGAAGTCCACCACTCTGCATTTTACTAAATAATTCAACATAAATCTCATGTGCGAATTCAGTTCAGCAGAGTTAAAATGAACCCTAAACGCTCAAATCACAGCTGCCACTTTTCAGTCACGTTTGAAAGTATTGGAACGATATACAGTAATCTATTAAGATTCATTTGAACCCAGACCGTCGACAAACAGTCTTATCTTCTTATTTATCCAAAATACTACCTCTCAGATGCGTCAGTGTCATGATGGCCTTGATTACCACTTCTCCATTTTTATTAAATACTGTAGCTTAGCTCACTAATAGATCAATGGAGTGTGCAATAGGTCAAGCCAATAGGGCGTCCTCTGCTGGACCCCAGGTGGAACTACTTCAAACTCTTGAGCTAATAGACTATTCTGAATCCAAACAGCTCGTTACAGTTCAGACATTTGACTAAACATTTGAAATGAACAACACTGGCATACTTATATATTCATGATTTTTCAATAAGGGAAAACAAGTAGAATTTTTAATGAGGCAATTTGACTTTTTTACTAGAGAAACCATATGAGATGCAAGTTATTACTGCAGCAGTGTGTTATAACACATCTGAAGGGCATATTTAATATTACCCCTCTGCAAGTTTACCCTCTCTAAACAAACATTAACTTTTATTACGTTTTTGATTATTTTCCTATAAATAATTCAGCTGTGTGTTTCATAAACTATACCCTGTACTATAGGTTTCCTTTGATGGTGATCTTCTTTTTTTTGTATAGTTTTTGCATTAGTTTGTATAAAATTTCTATAGAAGAGTGTCAGAGTGGGTCAGTTGTGGAAGGAGGTTTGGGGAAACATTTAGACAGAGATCTGGTTGCATTCTGCTACAGTAGTAGAGCTTAATGTAGCCTCGAGCTATTAGGCTCACGTGGAAATGAGGAGCGTGCTACAGAGGCCTGGTAAGTTCTGTTCTCTGACCCAGTTCATCTTTAAGAAAGAATTTTAGAACACCTATGTGCAGCAGATGCAAACTGTAAACAAAACAATGATATATTAGTACCATTTTTAGGGCCAAGAAAAAGTAAGTGAACCATTTGGAATTACCTGACTTTCAATAGGAATATGTCTGAGCTGAAGCAGTTCTGTGAGGACGAATGAATCCAAATTCCTCGAGAACATTATGATTGCAACATTACCACAGCTACAAGAAGCGCTTGCTTGAGGTTACTGCTGCCAAAGGTGGTTCAACCAGTTATTAAATCCAAAGATTCACTTACTTTTTCCACCAGCACTTTAAATGTTTAATGGCTGGGTTCAATAAAAACATGAAAAAACCACAGCTGTTTGTGTGGTATTAGCTTCAGGCTATTGTGGTTATTTATATTTGTGACTTAGATGATGATTGTGACCAAATCATGTAGAAAATAGGGTAATTCCAAATGGTTCACTTACTTTTTCTTGCCACTGTAAGTTGATATAAACTTGTTTGGCCCTGAGGAGAATAGGAGCTAACATTTTCTGTGTGCTGTTTAGTACTGAATGCTGAGAGGAATACTGAGAGCTGAGTATGGGGTGTTCTCAGAGCTCTGTTTCTGAAAACAGCTACAAATGGAAACAAAGTCTGGTGATGATTCCTTGTGTATTTGACACTACAAGCAACTTTTGTTAGTATGTCAATAGACAGACAGACAGATAGATAGATGGGGGTGACTAATTAAAGGAAAAGGTGTAATAAATACATGAGGAAGTACAGCAAAGTTACTTCCTCATATGGCACAGAGTGTCTGAATGATGTGAATCATATATTATGGTCCTGCAGCCACCAAATCTGAAACCTGACTGAGCAACTGTGACAGATTTTGAACCAGAGTATGAGACAATGCTCTCCTCAACCCTCATCTAAACACTGAATGAGGGAGTATGTTTTGGAAAAATGGTGCCCATCCCTCTAGTAGAGCTTAGAGCCTTGTAGAATCTATATCAAGGTGCTGGTCCACAGGGCTGTGCACTTTACATCATAATCATTTCTCTTACTGTAAATAAAATGTCATTTCCAGTGGGGCAGGATGTGAGATGCTTTATTGGGGTTTGCCACTACACTTTAGTCTCAGCTATCTTCTGTCTCAGATCACTCACCACACAAACAGACTCAAATCCACATTGCTAACCCCACCTCAGTTGGGCTCTAATGGGCTGAGTGGGGGCTGACGTTGGTGGGAAGTGGAAGCGAAGTGTGTGAGGGGGAGACAGGGAGGGAGGGGAGGAGAGAGAGGAAAGAGGAGAGCAGGGAGCTGACAAACGGAGATGGTGAGAGAGAGAGACTAAAAATGGAGAGCTTTTGTTATTAGATATAGTCTCAACAGTCTGTGTAATTATCTCCTCTTCTTCAACTTTACTTTGAATAACTTTTCATTGGTCACTTAATTACAGTGTTCCAGCAACTAAAAATAACAACCTATTGTTTTCCCTCCATCTTGTGCTTAGACCACCAAGAGATTCTGGGACAGAGGAGAATCCATTACACCACCTGCCTCCTCCAATCTTTCTTTGCCCTATCTCCTCTGTCTCCCCCTCCATCTCTGTGCCTGCCCTCAGCCTCTATCTCTCCTCTAGTCCCTCTCTTCCTCACCCTGGCCTGGCTTCACTTAGCAAACATGGTGTACTAGCCGTGCAGGTGCCACTGCATATCACATGATGCGCCTAATGGACTGCATCTGGGGGCAGTGGGCGCCAAACTCATTGAAATGCCTGTAGTCATCCTTGTCCAGTAGGTACCGGCTGCCACAGTAGCCGGGGGGCTAGTAAACCGAAAAAGAAGAAGACAAGAAGAGAAAGGGAGGAAATTTAAAGTTTCAAAGTGGCAATAGACTACAAGCTTGCAGAGAGAAAGTGAAGAAAAAATGACACAATTTAACATTCAGAGAAAATTGGCTCTAGCAAGAAAACACAAGGTGAAAAGATGCTATAAAGACCTGGAGGCAAATCAGGGAGGATAAACATCTAACAGATAAAGACATCAACTGTTTGTGATGCTGTCAGGGCCAAACCACCAGTCAATCTACCATCCAGCTGTAGGTGGTGGTGGGGGGGCTACAAATTAAGTAAATACAGCAGTAAAGAGATAGGGTCTGCTGCCTGCCACACCTCTGACAGCACAGAGTGCTGACGTTCATGACACCTTCAACTAGCTGCTGATGAAATCGGCTCTATTTCTGAACTCGTTCCCAAATGAACAGAACTCTCAAATAGTTGGTGATTACGTTACACTGCTGTTTCTGCCATTTGGAGAATGACGTCATGGAAGTGAAAACTGTCTGACACAAACAGGGATAAATGGAGCTGGACTTTTTTTTTTTTTTTTTTGACGCAGCTATTGCAAAAGCAGGTTGTAATATTTTCAGTCAGTGCTAGTTTAAAATGCTTGATCAAAGCTGCAAACAGAGAGAGGATGTGAAACTGGACTTTCTGATCTGTAGACAGACAAAAAACAGAGGCAGGTCTCCTTGATGTTTAAAGGGATAGTTTGGGGAAACAGGCTTATTTGCTTTCTTGATGAGGGTTAGAGACAAAGTCAATAATATGAAGTCATGGCCAGCAGCATAGCTTAGCATAGCATTAGCATAAAGGCTGAAAACAAGGGGAAACAGCTAGTGTGGCTTTGTCAGACTAGCAAAGTTTGCCCACTAGCACCTCTAAATCTCACTAATTAACATGTCATCTCTCATTTGTTTAATACACAAACAGAAGTAAAACCACAAAAATGACACATTGTGGGCGTGGCTTAGCTAGCAACCTCAGAGTTGCTGTATGCAGTCGAGCAGTAGTCCAGCACATAACCGTAAATTGTCTGTCAAAAAGAAAGCAAATAAGTGGATCTCCCAGAAATATTGAGCTGTTCTCTGTGCTTGTAACAAATGCTTGTAACGTTAACTCACTTCCCACAGCTGACCATGATGCTGCCCACTCTGTCAGTGAAGCTGTAGGCAAACAGGCCGGGGACATCGTTGGCCATGATCATCTATGACCCTTGAACTCTCTGACCTCATATAAACAGAGCTTGTCCTCTGGATCCTGGATGGCAAAGAAAGACAAAATAAGGGAAAGCAGCCAGAATAAGGAGAAACAGATGATTAAGAGAAGTAGAGCAAACTCTGCACGTGGACATGAGCTGCTGAAGTCAGTGGTCAAACAGACAGAGGGTTTACCATGCAGACAGGCCTGAGAGACAGCAGGTAGTCATTCTTCTGGCAGCTGCTCCAGGGGTCCCAGCGGGGGTAGTCGCCCTTCTCCAGGATGAACATTTCTCCACAGAAGTTCATCTGCTCAAAGGTGAGGAGGTGAAGCTGGTGATGGACTCAAAGAATGATAGACAGTTATTGCACTGACATTAAATGATCTGCTCCCTTTTCCAATTTTACATAAGAAACATTAGTTTACTCGTCATGAGAAGTAGCACTCAGCTCGTAAAAACAGACTGATAATGTGTTTAGTGGCTCTGGAGGGACAGTTGAAAAAAAAAACCTTGTGATGTCATCAATCTAGGATCCAGTGTTTCGGTGCCTCGACCATACTAAAGACTAAAAGTCATGACAGCACGGCCTCTCTGCTTTGACTGTGACAATTCTTTTTAAATGTGTTTTTTTAATATTAAACTACTGGCCTGCTTATTGCACTTTAAGTGTGATATAATACATATAATTTGTCTTTGTTCCTCTGTGTGGCGATCCCTGTTGCCACGTTGTGTTTTGACAGCTCATGTCACCTGACAGCTGATCACATGCTATTATTAGCTTGATCATGGTTAGGTGGGTGCGCCTGGGCCCAAGGCTCTAGTCTAAAAAATATCAGATTGTGACTGGCTGTTCTTGTCTGTGCTCTCGCTCTGTGCAGGTGCTGCAGGACTGTTGTTCCTTAGTTGCTCTTATCTTGAAAAACTAACTTTCTCTTTATTGTGTTTCTCACCTTATTGCTGTTTTATGGTTTAGTTTACCTTGAAAGTAGCTCCACCGGTCACAACCTGTACTCATACTACATTACTAGATGTTAAACTACAAATACTGTGATTAATACTGTGCAGGTCTGTGCACAGGTGCAGATGCAGTGCCAGAATTTTAACAATGGCTATGATTATATTTTAGAGTAGATGAGGAGATTAGGACAGAAAAGACAGAAGAGACAGACAAACTCAGGATGCAACTGTGAAGGTAAAAACATAGGAAGGTAAGGAAGGTGAAAATAATCACAAGTTAAAGAAAAAGATGCAGGAAAGGAAACTGATTCAAAACCAGTTGAGGAGTCAGCTGACAGAGAGACACGTGGGGCAGGTCTGAGAGGCAGAAAACTGTTCAGGTTAATCTCACTGATATTGTAATTTAAATCCAATCAAGTTTCAAATGCAAGATTGAAACCTCCTATAAAATTATTGATTAATAAAATAACTATTAATACAGGAACTAACACTAACAGCTATATTAATGTATTGTCTTCTTAAGCTGTGTGTTTAGTAATGTTTGCAGACTCCGCAGCTGAATGGTATCCTATTAATAATGCATTTATCTCATAAATCACAGCATATTGTCACCTTTACCTGATAGCACATTAGCTGCTTTCAACAGTAAAAGGATATCTATGATCCTGGCCATGGTAGTACATTACAGCCACCAAATTTGGTGGCATCACAATTGCTGCTGTTTGTTCCTTTGTTATGTCAGTAGTTTAGTTACTAGAGTTTGTTCCAGTATGACAGCCCCCGCGACCCGGTCCCGGATAAGCGGAGGAAAATGGATGGATGGATGGATGGATGGATGACAAGAAAAAGATCACTCGGGATAAAAGCCTCAAATGTGAAGAGTGAACTGTCAGATAATGGTGAGGAAGAGGAGTGAAATTGCCTGCTCTGTGTTCAGAGGAGTGGGTGCTGGGTACATTTTACTTGCACATGTGGGTGTGTTTGTGCATATGGCTATACGTGCACGGGATACTTACAGCCCACAGTTAACACACATGGAGCACATCCTATCCATTCCCATGTCGCACACATTCACGTACTTGCTATTGATCTCAATACAGCAGCCCTGGAAGTTCTCCTGGTCGTACACGCACATCCGTTTAGATGGAGAAAAGAGAGTGATAATGGAAGTGACAGAGGAAACCACAGAGATAGTTTCAAAGTCAAGTGCAACACAAAGTAAAAATAGGGTGAAACGACTCAGACAGAGAAGAAACTGTGCAAACTGTATCATCACGACAGCTGTCTCCGCAGTGACTTAATGTACAAATGCTTCATAAGGTATTTTTGCAGGTTGTAATAAAAGACATAGGCCCCAAAGGTAAACTGTGAATGTGAGGCCAGCTGCTTCACAGCAAAAAAGGATACATGGTGTATTTGCAGATGTTCAGTCACCTGTATTACTGTGTGTGTTGTGTGTACTGTACCTTGTAGGACATCAGGCCCATATCAGACACCTTATTCTGAGCCACCTTCCCATCAGTCTGAGAAGCAGACTTGGATTTCTCTCCTCCAGCAGACATGATGACTGACAAGAAGAGGAGATGCTTTGAATCCATTTTAACTGTCTTTTACTGTCACACTAAAGAACTGTACAAAAATGACTGACAAAATAACTGGCATTCAGCAGCTTTCTCTGTCCAGTGTTGACCATCTTCTATTGGAGGAATTTATTCCCTTACTTCCCTGGTGAAGACATCAGTCCCCCAGGGTAAAATACAACAGATACATTTCTCTTTTGTTCCTATTGCAATTGGCATTTAATAAGTCTTGACTGTACTGCTCAGTAGCAATTTACTCTCAAACTGAGTTAAGTTAAACTGATTCTGATTCTGATTTTTACCATTATAGCATATATTGATATGCTATAATATGCTATAATAAGAACAGTCCCTAGTTCTTTTATGCTATGCTCAAGTTTCACAAAAAAAAAGAAAAAGATCATCACTTTTATTGGCCAAGTATGTTACACAAATAAGATATGTGTCTCTGGTACAGAACAGGCAGCCATCTGACATTTTAATTTCTTTTTGTTTTTGTTTTTGGCAAACACCAGAAAAAGTTACATGACTTTTTATGCATGCATATAACATATGTAAACACATTTTGGTAATGTGAATTTTTTTTCAGTTTTGATGCTAAATTTAAATTTATGCACATATAACTTGAATTTAAACATATTTAAAGACAAAAATAAACTGTGTTTATTCTGAATTGACAATGCATTTACTGACAGTTACCGGATTTGTGTTTAGACTTTAAAGAAATTCACATTTTCACAGGCAATGTCTGACATTTACCTTGACTTCCAATGCTGCTCTGAGTATTTTACATCCGCTTCGTCTTGCTCTCTGTCTACCTCATCTTCTTTCTTCTCTTCTCTGTATGATGTTTGTCTACTGTCTCACCTGTGGAAGTGTGTGTGAAAAGGAGTAGACTCAGGGCTGAGACTGGTGGTGTGCTTTTATGTGCCGGTGCCCAGAGAGGGGGGATTATAGGCACAGAAACAAACTCGCTGAGCTCACAGCCCCCACAGAATAGAAATACCCCCATCATCAAAGACACAGAGAGAGAGATGGTGGGTCAGGAAGAGAGGCAGAAAGATGCTGGGATATATGAGGCATGGAAGAAGAGAGGCTTATGTGACAAACTGGAAATCCACACAAAATAACTTCATAACAACTTGATCATAATATGAATCCATTAAATAAAAGAGTAAAACAAAAATAGTAAAGCTGGAGTAAAGTGAGACCTTTTTAGTTTCTGCAGTGGGTTATAACCTGATGGCCAGGCTGACCAAGTTAAAGCATGTCACAAAATTATTCACTCATGTTCCCTTCAGTGCTGTCAAGAGGTGCTGGGACAAACAAAGCAATAAGCTGTAAGAAGCAATAACCTTGCTGTTCCACCTCTGGGTGAACAAATAGTTTCAGAATGAGCACGGACAATAATTTGAATCTCTGTCTTCATCACAGCAGGAGAAAGCTATTAAATTAAAACTCTCTGCCGTTTGTCTTTTGTGGGTGGGTGAAATACTGTAGTGGGCGTTAGCTGCAGGAGGAAAGTCCATGAGATGCTTATTCCAAAGTGCACAAGAGGGAACAATCACACTGCTCAGCTTCAGCGCTGAATACAGCTGCGCATGTGAGGTCATGTGTTGTGAGACCTCAAGGATTCACAAGGAAATAAGAGCTGTTCACCAGATGAGCTTCTAATGTAAAACTATTCATCTCTTGGGTTTAGTCTTTGTCCTCATTAATAGTGCAATTTGAATTTGTCAAATAATCAAGCTCAAGTGAGTATCTGTGAAAGGTCAATGGAGTAGGAGTGAAGGGGTGAACCGCACACTTCCCTCTGTGGCCTTCAGACGTCCTTAGTCACGGCCAAGAGTCACGTGAACAAAGAAAAAGAGGAAAAGTGGACGACAGCAAGAGTAAGTTAAGTGTACACCGCAGGACACAGGTCCTCCACTCACAGCTGGATTCAGTGATTCTAATCAGTTAAGGCCCGCCATCTAAAAGGTTGGCAAAACACTTGTCACAAAGTTACAATCCACTTCTAACCAGGGAAAAAACACAAGTGAGAATATAAAAGAGCTTCCTCTGCAGAAGAGAAGAGACACGTGGGAATATGTCATGTACTGTATATATAAGGTTACAGTTACCAGGCTTACACATGGTGGCCAGTAGGACCATGTGCTTAAATCACATCACAGGTTCTAGAAATTAAAAGATACACGCAAGCAAAGTGTGAAAAATATATATTATTTGAACAGTCAACCAAAAAAGGCGCTCTGTTGTGAGATAACATAATATTCATTGCTTCATGACATTTCATTTAGCTTAATTTTAAGGTGAAAGTGTTTAGAAAAACGTATCTAAAATGTATATCAAATAGTAACCATAAGAGCACACAGGCAATATATTACCCTCACACATAATGCATTAAAAAGTACCTGGAAAAACAAGAAAGAAATTATATTCTTGTCTCTAAACAGTTCCAGGTCTTGCTGGAATAGTTATAAATTCACATTTATATAATATCCACACATGGCTTTTATGCATATGGTTTTAGATTTACTGCCTTATAAGTTAGGATGGACAATATAAGTTATAATAATATACTATAAAGGCAACAAAGGTCAATGTCATGTTCTATGTGCCATAATGAAACACACTCTTCAATAGCTGGAGCATAGCTGCACCGAGTGTATGTGAAAGGAATCCATGACTAACAGGAGCCCAGAAACGGTTGTGCCCATTCATCTTGAATGGCTATATTAACTGTTCAATTCTATTTTTGCAGTAAGCCTTTCTGTGCATTTATAATCTGATCTCTCAGGTAATAATCTCAGTTAATTTTGTTCGATAGGTGTGACACTCAAAACAGAACCATGGACCATGAGGACTAGTGACAGTAACCATAATGAAGTAAAAAGCAGCTTGTTATATTTCTAGGAGTTTGTGGGAATGTGTGTGGCCTCGGCCTCAGGTGTCTGGTTTAAGTTACAACAAATTAGAAATGGATTCCAAGTGTCAGTGAAGGTTCGTATATTATTCTTGTGGATGGATGATATATTCTCTAGTATGATATGAAGGTTGGTCCAGTGGTTGATGTGTAATGAATTTTTTAGATTTCCAGTTTAGAAAAATTGTTTTCTTGGCAATAGAGAGATCAGAAGTGGGTTTTTATATTTAATTGGTAGGTGGTCGACTTCTGTGACATTACCGAGCAGGCAGAGTGACGGGGATGGGGGGATTCTACAGCTCAAGATGATGGAGAGTTTCTCTGTCACCGCTATCCAGAGGGAGTAAACGGGTTGACAGGTCCAAGTAGCATGAAAGTAATCATCAGCGCAATCCAGAGTGTATTGTGAGCAGGTATCTGTATCAATGAAACCCATTTTAAACATTTTACCTTGTGTGATGTGAGTCCTGTGAATAGTCTTGTATTGTATAAGCTGTAAATTTATATTGGTAGTCACGGAAAAGATATTATTACAAATCTCGGTCCAGAAGTCGGGGCTGGGGGGGAGAAATAAATCTGTTTCCCATTTAGTCACTGGTAATGTTATTGTTCCATCTGTATTTGACATTAGTTTATAAAGCTTAGGTATAATCTTCTTTGAGTTTGTAACAACAGTATGACTTTAATACATTTGTAAATTACTAATAGCATCAGAGTTTTAAGGAGGGACAGAGGACACTGCAGGTTCTGTTGCTAACTTTGCTGCACTTACTGTGGTCCCCAAAGACAGATGGGCAAGGTACAGATTCATGAGTTCCCTCTGTAAAACTAAAGGCATCACCAGCTGCATTTATTGGTTTTTGGACTCTACTGGGTGTAAAATCCAAGCAGTTGTTAGCCCATTAACTAATTACAAATCTTGTTCAAAACGTGCTACTGTATAGCTTTTCATTGATGTAGAGACAATATACAGTCTGTAGGACCTTTTAGCCTTTGTCTCTTACATCTAGGTGAGTAATGGATTACACATATAAATCAAAAAACAAATAAACAGACTCCTATGTAGATTTATGTTGCAAATAAATTAGCATGAATGATTTAAACTTTTTATGACAATGGAACTGTTTAGATGGGGCCCAAAATCTCTATTTACAATCCTGGGGACAGCATTTCAAGACAGTTATTGTTTTCTTCTTCAGTGATTTTCATACAAGAAATTTTCTCCTACAAGTTTCTATATCCTAAAATGTCATATTACTGTCACAAATTAATAAAATTAAATATTCAATGAACTGCTCTATCCCAGTTTACTGAACATTTGAAACAGTCTTCCTGGACCGCTTACCAAATATACTGTAAAGTTACTGTATAACTGCTAATCTACTATATGAATAGACCAACAACAACCCTGCACTCACCTGCACCTCTGTGGCTGCGCTGTATATGATCTGCTGAGTCGACACTCCACAGGGTTACTCTGAGACAGAGAGAGAAAGGTAGATCACTGAGCCGCACACCTGTGTCACTTTGTCCGTTCTCCATTCAAAACTGACATCTGTGATTTGATATAGTAAAAAAAAAACAAATGAATTATTAAGTAGCCTTTGGGTATTTTCAGGATTGATTTATCTGCAGATAGTTTTCTTTATTAATTGATTAGTCTCTGAAACTATGAAATAGGCTAATGATTAGGTTATATTTAATGAAATGTAATTAATCCTGCTTTTTGTTTGTAAATAGTTGTGATCAGCTATGGATAAACTGATTATTTCAGCTGTCGCATTGGGCCAAGGCTAAACAGCATAAGATATAAAGTATAGCCTAGTTGAAAAGAAAAGTTTATTAAAATAGCCTACAGCTATGAATGAGGCGACACCTCAGGCATGAATCTAACTGGCCACCGCTGGTGCCACCTCTGCCAGAGTCAAAACATAATTGTTGTCAGTATTAATGAACGAAAAATGAAATCATTGACAAATTGTTGCCTGAAAAACCACTAACATTTTTTTCTGGTACTTTATAATTGCTATTGGTCAAATTAGTTTTATTTTATATAATGCATGCACCATGATATTTGCATTCATTTATCTGACTGTGTTGTACTTAGTATGAGTCCTCCTCAGTGGGCGGAGACTGCTCTGCAGCAGCAACGCCTCTCAGTGCAGCCAAAGTTAGATAAAGAAACCACAGAGTGTGTGTCATTTTTACACAAAATAAACCATTTGATTCTTTTTAATTAGTCGTGTGGCAAGGCCTCTGGTTCCCACAGGTGACATCTTGTTCCTGCATAGCAGTGTGCTCAAGGTGCTCTGTCCTCACAAGTATATGCAAACAAGGCCACACACACATACTTCTACATCTATTTTTGTGAGGACACTTGCTGGCATAATGCATTCCCTAGCCCCTTACCATAACCGTAACCACCAGAACTAAATGCCTAACCCTAACCTAAAGGTAATACTTACCTGAACCCTAAAACCCACAAAAAGGTGCTTTATTAAGTGAGGACCAGCCAAAATGTCCTTACTTTCCAAAAATGTCCTCACTCTGTAGCAAAAAAAAAAAAAAAGTTTCTGCATCCTCACTTTGTAGCAAGTATAAGATGCACACACACCATATCAGCTTCATATCTCCCCTGTGTGCAGGTGGCTGTGTTTGAGCAGGGGCATGTCCACGGCCACTGTCTGGAGTTCACCTCTGAGTGCTGCAACATGCGCGACTGAGGCCTGGGCAACATCCGCGCCATCTGAGTGGAGCGTGAGTCACACAGCCTGTACGCCTGCAAATCTCTCTGGACATTGGACTGACTGTGTGTGTGTGTGTGTTTATGTAACTATGCATCTGGAAGCTGGAGGTAGAAAAAGAGAGAAGAAGCAGAGTCCAGGCTCCCACTATAAAGTGTGTCAACTCTGAGGTCACTCCATCCTACATGCAGGTTGCACCTTTTTTCAGATGAAACGCTAAGTTTTTTCGCTGCCACCTGAAGAACTAACACGGTCTTTGAAAGCCGGAATTGCAAAATGTTCTCTGTGTGGAGGCCATTCAAACATGGTATGCATGTCTCACCTGTGGTCAACAGTTATTATTGGCCAACATTGGATTATTTATGGCCACAAGTGTTTTTATTCTGTGGTTAAAATTGTGTTCCACTTCCTTTTCTCATACAGTGGATACACAGGAAAATGTAAAAATCCTTCTGGTGAGGAGAAAAGAAAATTGCAGCACAAAACTGCTGAGACTACTGGGACCAGCTTGAAACTAACTATTTTAAATCTGTACTATTATACTATTGATATGGCCCAGATTTGACACCAGGAAACAAATTACTTGAGGCCTTAAAGTCTCTGAACACTTGGTTTATGTTATTAGGTTTTTTTTAACACGCAGACTGGTAATAATGAACATGGAGGAGTGCAACAAGGGTCAGTGGAGAGATGAGGACACTTCACATGTAACGGACATTTATGAAGAAGCTTTTGATCAAGACAAACAAGAGGGAACATGCTGTACCCAGGCGGTGGAGGAAAGTACCCGATTTGATGGTCACACAAATAATATTACCGTTCTTGTACCCAGCATGGATGTATTAAGGACAGCAGTGGCTCGCATTTCAGTTAAATCTGCACATATGAGGCAGTTCAGGACCTAGTAGTGTTCACACACAGAGAAGGACACATGTCACAGCTTGAATGTCCCACAGGTGAGTGACTGGTCTGAATTCAGGATGACACTTCCTGTTAGGTAAAATTACGTCCTATTGAACACCTGACCAGGATGTACCCCACCTCTCACCCAACATCTCCCGTGACAATGGACAAATGGGGCCATTCTGCATAATACACACTTTTACGTTTGATACATTTTGTTGCTAGAACATTAATACTTTTACATAACTAAAACTTTGAATGTGGTTCAATAAGGGAATATTTTTATACTGTGGTATTTCTTATTTTACTTAAGTAAATTATTTTAAACACCGTTTCCACCACTAGATAGTATTTAGGGTTTTTAAATTTAATTTTAAACAAGCAAAATAAAAGCTAATCAGCTTTATCAGGAATGTTTTTCCGGGTGTGGCTTGACCAGATTTGATTGACAGTCGCCCCCCACAATCATTACACTTTGATTCACACTTTGCTAAATTCTGATTGGTACATGGAAGCATGTGACATCACAAATTTCAACAGATCCCCGCCCAATTAAAACCAGAGAAGAGCACAAACAGAAATACAGAAACTTCTCATGTAATCCAAACTCGAGCTACTTCGGGAAATTGTTTTGTGTCCATGTAAGACCACATAGAAGCTGATGGACAAAATATGATTTCAGGGCCTTTAATATGAGCTACAGAGAAATGGTTAATTAAACTGTTCAAATTATTCAGTTGCTGTTGTCATTTTTACTATTCCTTTGTTCAGTGATTGTGAAAATGCTCCAGAAACAGATTATGTGCGAGATCTGATAAGTCTAGAAAATCCTTCTCTATTCTCTTTTACTTGTGCTCCCATATTATGCACAGTTGTGCATACTGTACTGTACTGGAACAGCTTTAGTGACGTGTTTTACTACCCACATTTAGTGATTTAAATGTAGGTGTGTCAAGTTAGCATTCATTCATTCATTTTCTACCACTGGGGGCGGAGCCAATCGGGCAAAGGCAGGGTACACCCTGGACAGGTCGCCAATCCATTGCAGGGCTAAAACATAGACGAACAACCACACACACAATTTAGAGACACCAATCAACCTAAGCTGCATGTCTTTGGACTGTGGGAGGAAGCCGGAGTACCTGGAGAAAACCCACGCAAGCACGGGGAGAATGTGCAAACTCCACACAGAAATGTCCCACCATGCTGCCCTGTCAAGTTAGCATCAAAGCCAAAAATGCTTTCAGTAACACTCGTGCATATTGGCAGGAAAAGGGCCAGTAAGTTTTGAATTTATACGATTATTCTGGTGAAATCACCTGAACTTTGACCAATAAAGGTGTCAAAGCAGTGGTCAAAGGAATAGTAACATTAGCAGAAAGTTGGACCTAGGTAAAAATGGTTTTCTCAAATGCTGTCTGCACTGATTCCTAAGTGCAGTAAAATAAGAATTATAGTGATATCTACTCAAAACACTCTGCCTCAAGAACCCAACCAACCAATAGCAGGCCTCCAAAAGCATCCGGGTATCACATCATGTCATCAGGTTTTACTTTACAACCTTTAGGAACAATTCACAGAGAGTTCGTCTAACAGCCACCTCAGCATTCAGTACGCCCAGTGTTACTTATGCATCAGTGCACTGAAACATCCATAAAGCTTCTATATTAAAATATTGTATTTACCCAAAAAGAAGTAATATATTGATAATATCTGATATACTGATTGGGGAACTAATTAACAAACACCTAATTAGTTTAAAAACAGTTTCCTCTTTTCTTCATTGGAAATGTGTCTTTTCCTCTGTAGTAGCAAAGTTTATCTGTAGGAGGCTCCTCACAGGTTTAGAAAACATTTTGAATGCTCTCAATTAGTTTAGCAGCTGAGGACAAGTTTTAACACTTAGGAGTATTTATACATGACATTATTCTTGCATAACTCTGAGTATAAGTGTCACCCTCACTATTTTGACGCACTTAAGACCAAACAATTTACACCCCGGCCTTAGTCATGTTGTGCAGAGCTTGCCAAAGCTACAGTGATTCTCCAAACACCTGCTGACTTCAGCAGCCGAGCGCAGATTTAGCTCCATCTCGTCACTGCTGAGCGCAGACGTCTAGCCAAACAAACAACCACCTGCAAGTATTCAGTCCCCTTTCTTTTCCTGAGACCTGGCAATAAAATAAAACATTAACACTGTTTTTTTGTGGCTGTCATTTTGTGAATTCAGCTGAAATATTGTCCTGATTTGGTTGCTAAAAAAAATCCTTCCACACCAACCAGATAAACTCAACATCACAAATGAACAATTGTCATTCTTTTCTAGTTAAGGACATTTTTGAAAATTAGTGAGTAGGTAGTTCCAACAAATTAATGTTTCCAAGTCTACAAGTTTCTGATAATAGCTGCTGGGTCTTCTTAGTTAAATATGACTCATCTCAATATTCACTCTGTCAAATTAGGAATTTTAAATGGTGCCTATTATCTTTAGAAACTGAACTGATGTGGAGGGTGGAATTAAATGTAAACTCATCACATTTTTGAGAACAGGACAGTAGCAACATATGGCATTTGGGGGAAGAGTACTCAGATCCTTTAGTTAAGTACCAAGACAACCATGTGAAAATACACAAATTACAAAAATCCCTGCATTCAACACCCTACTTCAAGAAAAGTGCATAGTGGTATGGGGGGTAGAGCAGTTGTCTCCCACCCGGAAGGTAGAAGGTTCGAATTTCAGTGCCTGCATTCTACATGTCGAAGTGTCCCTGGGCAATACACTGAACCCCCTGTTGCCTGTGATGGCGGCACATATGCACGCAGTGGCCCAGGGCCCTCGGCTCCAAACATAATTTCATTGTACATGTTACAATTAATAAAGCTTCTTCTTCGTCTTCTAGAGTGAGCTACTATCAGCTACATATACTCAAAGTATGAAAGCAAACCATATAAAATTAAGATAGCATATTTTACAACAACATATTGTTAGTACTGACGCATCAATACGTATGTAATATTTTGGTCAAGGTGGAACTAATTTCAGTTCAGCAGTTTAGTCCACTGGTCCCTGTCTGTGAGTCAGGTCCTTTTAAAGAGTCACCGGACAAAGCTGAGGATTTGTGGGACAGTTAATAACAGAAAGAAGATCAAAAGAAAACCAGCCACATATGTTTGTATTTACACAAAGTGGAACTGTGACCAGGGACCCCAAGCAGACTGGAAACCTTTAGATTCATTTATAACAACATGTTTTATTTTTGTGTTGATTATACGTTTTTATGTACTGTACAATCTTACTCTGGAAAGTAACTATTAACTGTTGTCAAATAGATGAATAAAATAATCCAATTAGCCCCCTAAACTGTATTGGAATAGAAGTATAAAGCAACAGAAAATGGAAATGCTGAGTTATAATTTGCTCTTTGGTCAGGGGTGGAGCTAGAAAGTTTTGGATGTGGCGGCCAGGCTGGGGAACAGACTGGGAGGGGTGGCACATGTTAAATACATGCAAAATGTATGAAATATTTAACCATACATTATTAATAATTAAACAGTTTATTTTGTGTAAAAATGAGACACATATACAGCTTTCTTTAGCTGCAGTCCTTATTTACTGCTGGCAGGGGACATTGGGGACATGGATCGTGCCAAGTATTCCACAACAACACAGACGAAGAAGTGAATGCAAATATCGTGCTTCATGTATGATACAAATCAAAACTAGTTTGGCCAATATAAATTATAAAGCAGCAGAAAAATTTTAGTTGTGTTTAGTTACAGTATTTAATAATTTTTCATTTTTCATTAATTTAAACTGACATGCATGATATTTTGCCTGTGGCAGAGGGGGCCAATGAGATTCTGGGGGTGGCTGTGCAACCCCTGGCCACCCCTTTGGTTCCGCCCATGTCTTCAGTGCAGTACTTCAGTATCTACTTTCTATCACTGGGCTTCTGCTCATCTCCCTCCTCATCAGGTGCCCTGTTCCCCGTGACTAGTAGAGGGACAAACCTATTGGAATTGACCAGTTGCAGACTGCTCGCTCCTTTTCTGTGCCTTTCACACCTTACATTCTTCTGAAGTCCCCTGACACCTGTCAGTGTTGTGTTCATATTGATTTCAGACAACACTGATTTCACCCACCTAGGTCTTCCTGTGTCCAGCTGGGTGGCTTTGAGCACCATGACTTCCAGGTTGTCAGTGACCAATATGGTTTTCTCATTGACTGATGCCGATCTTTAGAGAGTGGGAGGTAGGCTAATGGCCACTATATGACACTCATATCATGTTGTTGTTTTTCTTTTTGCATAAGGTAAAATTTAATAATAACAAATGAGAGACACTAATAAATTATGAAAATATTTGAAATAATTCAATAATTTGAAAATAAAAAATGAACAGTCTCATTTCACTACACCCTGCAAACTTAAAATGCAAATAAAAAGTACCCAGAAGTAATTAAAAGACTCTTGTTAACAAAACAAAACAAAAAACACTGACAAGGCTGCCTGCACACATTTTTAGTGATTGGCCCCATGAATGCAGACATCAGCTGATAATGTAAAAATCCTAAATATCGGCCCAATAGGCCTATGACTACTTCCAGGGCCAGCAGTTTGGCAAGTATTCCAACTGATGTGCCTGCAGTGGCACCCTGTCCTACCACACAGCTCCATGTCCTTTCAGCCCATCTACCCGAGTACCTGCAGGAGGGCTAAAATAAGTCAGAGGAAGGAAGAAGTGGGAGTGAAAGAGCAGGAAAGGGCAAATGGAAATGGTGGTGAGTGACAGAAGTGGGGACTGAACAGGGTAGTGAGCCACACAGCCAGTGACTGAGACAGCTCAAAAATAGAAATTAAACTACTCAGTGCTGAATGTCTGCTCACTTTGTATGACCAAGTGAAAGGCCTAATGCTAACTTTAACACTAACTCTCTGTTCCACCTCTCACCCCACCCCCAACAGGCACAACACAGCTGCTGTATGATCATTTCTAAGATCCAGAATGCTGCATGACAAGTACCCCTCATTGCAGGCCACAGGCTGGTTGCTGCCTGAGGTGGCCTACATACATGTGCAGTGTGGGCGAAAGTCACTGACTGATTTCAACATGTTCTAGTTCATCTGACTGCATGCCGAGTGCTTTACCATAAGGACGTCTCTGGGGACTTCAGAGAGGATACTGTATATATAACAATTCAAACTGTTTCGAGTGACCTAACATCTACAAACATCCCAAATCAAAAAAAGTTGTGGCAATATGTAAAATCAAAATTAAAACTGAAAACAGTGATGTGTAAATCATCTGTGTCCTGTATCACATTGAAAACAACACAGCAGCACATTACTTGATGTGATACCTCATCAGTTTTATTCTTTGTTCAAAATAAACACTGACTTCAATTGTGATGCTGCAACACGTTCCAAAAAAATTGGGGACAGTAAAACATTTACCACAGTGTGATGTTGCTATTTTCACAACACTTAAAAGATGTTTAGCAACTGAGGACACCAAGTAATTTACATGTACTGTAATGTCTCAGGTGTCATTTTGTCCTGTTCTTCCTGCAAACAAGGCTTAATGTGCTCAACAGTCCTGGGTCTTCGTTGACACAATTTGCATTTCAAAATGTGCCACACATTCTCTACTGGGGGACATTTTGGGACTGTAGGCAGACCAGTCCAGCACTCACACCCTTGTCCTCCACACCCAGGCCTTGGTAATGTACAGTATGAGGCTCTACATTGTCTTGTTGAAATATCATGGGCGTCCCTGGAAAAGATGTCGTCTTGAAGGCAGCATATGCTGCTCCAACATCTCTCTGTATTTTCCAGCATTAATGGAGCCATCACAGACGTGTAAGTGACCTTTGCCAAGGGCACTGACACAACCCAAGACCATGACAGTCTCTGGCTTTTGGACTTGTTGCTGGTAACAGTCTGGACAGTCCTTTTGGTCTTTGGTCTGGAGCACAT